>NC_056726.1:1787084024-1787201524 GCF_019279795.1 Protopterus annectens | reverse complement strand
ATTCTTCCTACAGCTTCTCTAATAAGAGTGAGATATGACATGCACTCCTGGGAATGCATTTACTACGTGTCCCCTTAAGGCTTAACTCAGTGTAGGCTTTCTGGACCTATATCAATTATATGGATAGTATCATTAGTGTCTGGCCAACTACCCAACGTGGTTAAAACTTCTCACACATATATCAGGTGTGATGACTCAATATATCACCAAGGTGGACAGTACACTGATCTACATGTGATATAAACACTATTTCTTGATGCTTCACATAAATGACTGCTGTTTGTAGATGGATTATTTCTTCCCTGACCTCCACAGTAAGTGGACTATGCCTAACTAAAACTTTCTGCAAAATTCTGGAATACTGCTACAATGGGTAATTCATCAGTCTATATAAATTTTACTATCCAGGTAAAGGAAATTTAGCAAGACAACAGGGTGACAATGTCATCTCTGAAATCTAAAATCAGTAAGATTTGTTCCAGTTCTGTTCTTTTGTATTAAATGGTGGAGTTGTTGCTTCTGTTGAAACATTAAGTGCTTGAGCAGACTAAATTTGAATACTGTAATTTGAGTCTTTGAATTCACTGCAGAAAGGAGAAAGGCAAATGTTTGGTGTGTGTGTATATGTATGTGTGTGTGTGTGTGTGTGTGTGTGTGTGTGTGTGTGTGTGTGTGTCCATTTGTGTATGTACATACTTGAGTGCATGTATGCATGAGTGTGTGTGTGTGTGTTTGCTCACATGCAGGTGTGTACGTGTGAAGGTGTGTCTGCATGTGTGTGCAAAATCCAACTATTTGCATTTTTCCAAGTAATGGTGGCCTAAAGGTAATTGTATTAAATGGCACAGAACTGCAGGGTACGGAGCCTCCCATGTGTGGAATGTGAATCCTCACTCATACCCTGCATAGAACACATTTCATTGAAATGCCTGTTTACAATCTTCTGACATTTTTGCAGAATGTTTGATTTTTTTTTTTTTTTTTGTGGAGATGTGTTACTGGATGACCTCAGAGTTAGAGGAATGTGGGATTTAATGAGTAAACAACAGCCCTACTTACAGACTAAATATAAGTTGATATTTTTCAGAATTATTAAATCTTGGAATTCTGTTCAGCAATCTGTACAAAAATAAACAAATTATTTTACAAGTTTGTCACAAGATGCGAGCTTTCCATATGTAGATCAAAAATAATACCAAGCTAATATAAACAACTTTAAAATTTAAAACCAGCCTTACAACATGTTTACAGCCACATTTTCTTTTAATTTGTTAACTTCATAGAAGTAGCCTTTCACAGAACCTTTTCAGACACAGCCCAGGCATTAACAATTGGGTTAAATGTGACACATATAAACAAGTTAGAGTAAATATTTTTTAACACAGAATAAAACCTGAGTACACACAGAAAATCCATGCAGACACTGTGAGGGCCTACAAATCTCCACACAATTTCATGTTAATTTTCATATAAGAAAATATGAATAATAGTAGGTTCTCAGGGACCATAAGATGCCTACGCATTTACACTTTTAAGAAAGCAAACTTAAAAGTTCTTTCCTCCCTTGTCAAGAATATTTTACTGCTTACTTCCCACATTGAGCAGGTACATACATGATAAGCCTGGTGTAATTTTATGTCTGCCTATCCAGTCATCAAGAACAGCTTTAAAGACAGCCAATGTAGTACTATGACCTGCAGTGCAACTTATTCCACAAGCCGAGAATACTTGGTGATAGAAACGTATCCCTCCAACTGGTCTTGTTCATGGTTTGGTATAGACTTAGTTCTCCACTGTAAGTGTTTGGAGAGGCACTAGTTTTAACAAGAAATACTAGGTCAAATGGGATTTGGTCTTTCATGGTTCATAAAGCTAGACACACATCACCTTACTGAGTATAAGGAGAGATGTGCTAATCTTTCAAGATGCTTGAAAGATTGAAGACCTTTAATTTTCTTGGTTAGAAATCATTGGAGCCTTTCCAGGTACATGATATGGTTGGATGTTTCCATACCAAAGGGGCACTGTACTCTGTGGTGCGTCTGATAAGGGAAGAAAACAGGAGTAGAATGACTGTTTTGGGTCTTGATATTCCCCAAGTAATTAACTGGGCCGGATAGCAGGATTTCCTGACAGTGGTGGTAACATGATGATCAAATAAGAGACAGTTGTCCACATAAGTGCACAGGTCTCTTATGACCTTCTATAACTGGAGTACTAGGAGTACTATTCATAACACGCGAGGTGGGAACAATTTTTTGCTGAATGCCCCTACACCATATTTTTTGCATTTAACTTTAGATAGTTTTCTATACACCAGGTATATGCGCCAACCCTTGCTGAAGCTGTTTAGTATTAGTGGATGACCATATAACAGTACTTAGCTCACATCCATCAGCAAACGTGGTCAATTGTACTTCTGAAATACTGCCTTGGATGCTTGCAAAATAAATGCTAAACAGGGGAGAGCCTAACCCCGTGGCATACCACATAATTTTGCATTCAGAGAGTGTACCAGCAGTACTTGGGATTTGTTCAATAGCAGTCCAGCAGACAACACAGAGGTTTACGTTAAGTTTGTATAATTTTTCAAGAATTCCAGCTTGAAGAATAATATCAAAAGCCTTGACCATGTCAAGGTAAGCAGTATGCATTGAGTGACCACCACCCACAGGCCCTGTAACCTTTTCAAACAAGCTCACTAGGTTCAGTAGGCAAGACCTGCCTTCATAAAACCAAACTGCGTGGGGTGCAGCTCAGTTAAGTGGCTTATGTCTGCATAAATGAGTTCTGCTATAATACGTTTCATGGTTTTGCACATAAGGCTGGTGAGGCTGATGGGCCTATAATTACATGGGTCAGTGTAGAGACTACCCTTAAACAAAAAATAGCTGTTGAAGGCACAAACCAAAATAATGCTCTGTTGTTTAAGAATGTCTTTATTAAGCACTTTTCATCCAGGTAGTGCTTGAACTTCATCAGATACATTCTAACTCAAAATCCACTGATTAAAATAGTTCATAACTATATCATGTGATCGAACTGTGCAAATTTGCTTCCCCTTAAATTAAAGTGATACACATAATAAAAATGCATTCAAATACTAAATTTCTTCTAAAAAGTCTGACATTATCAAATTTCTTCATTCCTACGATATACAATACACTATATTTCATCACATATACTTAACACATGTACTACAAGTATAAAATATAAAGTATGAAATTTATCTTTCCAGACTTTTAAGTTTAAGAACACTTAAAATCAAGCACATCTCATTTATTCCAGGGTAATGGCATGCATCCAGTTGTAGTTGCCATAATAATTCAAGCTTTTCTAGATTCAATGAGTGTGGCCCCGCCTAATGTTGGTTGTCACTTGATCAATACATTTGAATTTAAACTGGTGGTTTTCATTTTCTATATTGTGTCTAGCTAAGGCATTCTCCTGTTTCTGCCAATTAATACTATACACATGTTCGTATATTCTGTCCTTTAGCCGCCTATCGGTTTTTCCGATGTAAAATGCAGGACAGCTTTGGCAGGTAGCTAGGTACACCAACATTCTTAATGTGCAGTTGAATTTCTTTTCTAGGTAGTACTTTCTGTCCCTTATTTTAAATGTATTGCCTGTCTCCACATATTTGCAATAGTTGCACATGTTACTACACTTGGACATCGCTGGTTGTTTAACCTGCTGTGAGCAACCTTTACTTAATATGTCTTTAATGTTCCTACCCCTTCTGAAAACAAGCTGGGGGACTTCCATAAATTTATTTACCAAAGATGTATCATTTTTAATTACATTCCAGTTTTTACATATAATGGTTCTTATATAAGTCATGTTTGAAATAGAAAAAGAACTTGTGATTTACTGGCCAAGGGGTTTACTTTCGTACTAGACAGTAAAGCGGACTTGGGGAAAGTACTTCTTGACTTAAAAATTGTTGATTAAGACTCTAAATTTAAATGTTATGTTTGGGGGAAATTAATTTACACACAATGAGTTTTATATTAACAGTATGTTTAACCCTCCCCCCCCCCCCCCCACACACACACACACTGCTATTGCAATTTTTGAAACCATGTGTGAGCTGGACATCAGGAATTGTTTGAATAAGAATTTTAATAATGTGCACAAACTTAACATTAGTAAACCGGAGAGAGATTTACTATGTGAATTACAACACTTGCCGGTGTGGACTTTGAAACCAGATAAAGGGGGAAGGCTGGCTATTATGAGTACAGATGACTATAACAGAAGGATGAAAGAAATCCTTCAGAGTGACACATACATGTTAGTGTCAAGAAACTAGTTGCATACAGCCTATGGTATTGTAAAAAGGTATTTAAATTACATGTTTATTGAATCAAGGATTAGTATAGACATGTTAAATTATCTGACTATGCCAGCCCCAAGGATTCCCATTTTATTCGGGATTGCTAAAACACATAAATGTATAGAAAATCCCCCTATGCGACCTTTGGTTAATGCACATAATTCTATTACTTATTCATGTGCGAAGATGGTAGACACAATTTTGAAAAAAATATGTTAGCAACATGGGCCAAATTTATAAGGACTCATGGATATTTTTAAGTAACATCAATAAGTTAGAATATAAAGAACACTATAACTTTATGACTATAGACATACGAGACCTTTACACTTCAATCCCACATATTGAAGGGATTGAATGGGTAGCCCATATGTTGAGAATAAAGGGAGCTGCAAGTGAGGAAATTGTATTAGTAGAACTTTTAGACATCATCCTTACTAATAACTATATTACCTTTGACAATGAATTTTACTTACAAAAAAACGGTGTAACTACGGGTTCCCCAGTGGGTGCAAGTTTTTCCAATTTAGTTATGGCCCACTGGGAATATGAATTTATTAACAACAACCCACACATTAAGGACACCATATATTTTTACACCAGGTTTTTGGATAACATTTTTATGATTATTAAAGGGGACAACATGCAGGCAATGGAGCTTATGCAGTACTTTAATAGTACAACTAGTTTCCTACACTTCACACACAACTTTGATAAGGATTCAATAGCATACTTAGATGTAAACCTGAGAAAAGACAGGAACCAACAATGTTATACAGCTACAATTTTCTGAAAGGAAACAAATTCAAATGCTTTTCTACACTTTTCCAGTTGTCACCCATATTACCAAAAACATTCAGTGGTTAAGGGACAGCTGGTAAGAGCTGCCTGGATGACAACATTGGATTCTGATTTTATGTCAGAGTGTAACAAGCTCAGGGACATGTTTCTTAAATGAGGGTATCCTGACCAGATGATTAGCCAACTAACAGAAGAAATAAAATTAAAAAGATCTAATGGCGCATTTACACCTATTTTAGTGTTTAGAAACAACTTAAAATTAACAATCTCAGAAGAAAATGGAGGTGTAGAAGAAACCACTGGAGTCTCCCTTGTAAGATACAGATTTATTACAACATATAGTGTAGACATGATGTATATAAGAAGCATTATATGTAATAACTGGAATGTAATTAAAAATGATACATCTTTGGTAAATAAATTTATGGAAGTCTCCCAGGTTGTTTTCAGAAGGGGCAGGAACATTAAAGACATATTACGTAAAGGTTGCTCACAACAGGTTAAACAACCAGGGATGTCCAAGTGTAACATGTGCAACTATTGCAAATATGTGGAGACAGGCACAACATTTAAAATAAGGGACAGAAAGTACTACCTAGAAAAGAAATTCAACTGCACATGAAGAATGGTGGTGTACCTAGCTACCTGTCAAAGCTGTCCTGCATTTTACATCGGAAAAACCGATAGGAGGCTAAAGGACAGAATATACGAACATGTGTATACTATTAATCGGCAGAAACAGGAGAATGCCTTAACTAGACACAATATAGAAAATGAAAACCACCAGTTTAAATTCAAATGTATTGATCAAGTGATAGCCGACATTAGGCAGGACCACACTCATTGAATCTAGAAAAGCTTGAATTATTATGGCAACTCCGACTGGATGTTTGATTTTAAGTGTTCTTAAACTTAAAAGTCTGGAAAGATAAATTTCATACTTTATATTTTATACTTGTAGTACATGTGTTAAGTATATGTGATGAAATATAGTGTACTGTATATAGTAGGAATGAAGAAAGTTGATAATGTCAAACTTTTTAGAAGTAATTTAGTATTTAAATGCATTTTTAGTATGTGTATCACTTTAACTTAAGGAGAAGCAAACTTGTACAGTTTGATCACATGACATAGTTATAAACTATTTAAAAGAGTGGATTTTGAGTTAGAATCTATCTGATGAAGTTCAAGCACTATCTGGACGAAAAGTGGTTAATAAAGACGTTCTTAAACAACAGAGCAACGTTTGGGGTTTGTACCTTCAACAGCTATTATTTGTTTATCTGTTTGTTATATTTAGAGACTACCCTTGCATAGTGGAGTCACAGTGGCTGTTCTCCAGGTAACAGGCACAAACCCTGTAGACAGGCTGAGGTCAGGCAATTTAAGTAGAGGCTCAGATATTGCATACTTTGCATGATGAGAATGTAACCTTGTATGAATTCTAGACCCATACAAATATTACTTTTCTACTTTAACATGGATTCTAAGACTTACCCCAAAGTAATTTCAAGGGAAACTAAATTTTCAGGGCTAGTAGGGGCAAACATATAGGTAGATGGGGTAAAATTAGCACTAAATTTATCTTCTGATACACTGGTTATATCCTTGACATCAGAGTTTCTGATATTATGGATGAGCTCAATCTTTGTTGGGCATTATTCTGTAACTTTCTAACACATCTGAAGAAAGATTTATAGTTTCTTTTACTATCCATTGCAAGCTGAAGTCGGTATTTTGTTTACATTTTATTATAGTGCTCTTACGTTCCTGGTTGGCATGTTTCAGTGCAGTCTTTAGATAGGGGGATAGGAATTACCTTCTTTTGTTTTACTATTTAGTTATATGGAACTTACACTAGACAGGTTTGTTTTTTAATATACCGTTGTATTTAAGGCAGATATGTACTGGCTTTCCTATACTGCTGTTTAGATGCTGATAAAATTCAGAGGTGAATGTTGCAGGCCTCTCAGATGGGTCTACTTGAAAGGGACTCTTGGGAATTTTGCATATGTCTTCTATAAGCAAAAATAGATTTGCCCTGGAGAAGTTCCTAAAGATCATCTCATTTGTTAGTGGAGTAGTACAACTAGATCTGGCAGAGAAGATGACCAGTCAGACAATGTGGAAAGAAGAGATGTGGGGTGGGGTACTGTCTTCAGTGGGCAGTTTTATAATTTGCTTCAGTACATTGAAAATAAAAATTCAAGAAAATGTTGAGCAAAACTATTTTAGAGGTTTAAGTGTGGCAATCGGTGTTTGATTAATTGAAGTACCTTAGCAAGAAGGTATATAGTTTGATATTTAATGCCTCAGTGGTGTTAAGATAATTTCCCTAATGTTTGAGGGAAATTGATGGTGCTCTGTAGTTAGCAATGAAATAATAGTTGTAGTTGTTAGGAGTGATTTGGATTTCCAGGAGCTCCAAGTGAGATTCATAGGTAATCTGATGTGAGGTAATGTTGTTTCTTGCAAATACACACACACACACACACACACACACACACACACACACGTTTATTTTTTCAGTTTGAAGAGGAAGTTGGCATTCTGTTGGCCAAATTACCTTTACTAGGAAAGATGTGCAATTTCTCTAATTTTCTTAAGAAAAATAAAGTAATCGGGCACAGAAATACAAATGACCACTTAAGCTATGAATGCACATTTAATCTAGTGGTTAACTGTTCCTTCAGCTTTTCCAGTTTTCAAAACTTTTCATCTAAAACTTGTAATGCATACATTACTTCAAAGTCTTATGGACATCATAGCTGATTTTTCTTCACATCAAATCAAAATATTTTAATAGTTTTCTTAGGGGATTTCCCATTGAATTTTGTTGCGTTAGCACATTGAAGTATAAGCAACATAAGCAAATATTTGTCAATAAAAATATTTTATATTTAATGCAAATAAAAATGACAAAAAGCAGATTTGATAGTGGCTACATTCTTAAACAGTTTGCATACTGGGAAAGGCACTATGCCAGAACTGAATATTTGCTGAACACCTATTACAAAAGAATGACGGCTCTCATGGAATGCAAATGAAAAACATTTCAGACATTTGTGGTCAAGCATACTGTATTCAAAATTCTAAAATAGTGGAGTAGAATGTTGCACTTTTAAGAGGCATGTATAAAAAATGGCAGACAATGCCAGGAAGTATTAACATACCAAAATGAACTCCCTTTCCAAAAATGTGCAGTGAAACAGGCAAATATGCTGATGGTTAAAAATGCTAACAGGTGCACCACAATGTTCAACCAAACAGCAAGTAGCTAAGTGTTGTGAGAGATTATATGTTACTAGCACTATGACCTGGGGGTGGCAGACACTGTTTGGACAGAGTGCTGATGCAGGCTATTTACTGATTGTGCAGAGATCACACAAAAACATATGACTTCCAGAGGAAACCATGTCACTCTGAGATTAAATTGCACCTGCTTCTGGGAATACTGGTGTTTATGATATCCCAAAACAGTAAGGATGGCAATCCAGGAAAATCCCACAATGCAGCCTCCTCAGGTCTACACAAATTCCTGACTATCTTGATCACTGAGGCCTGGAACTGTAGCATTGCTGGTGAAGCATCATGAGACCATGAAAGGATTTTATGTGATAACAAACCTCTGAACAGTAGTTTGTGGAACTGACTTGCATAAAAATAGCTTTCAAGACTCCTACAATAAAGATGGTAAAAACTTTATCAGCTGAAAGAGCTGGCAGTCCTTGAATTGTCAACCTATGTATCATGAATGTGGCATCATGGTGTTATTACCACTGATGTGCCCTAGAAGACTGCACAATGCATTAATATGTAGAATATGTAGCTCACACAAGATTTTTACTGATGGACATGTTTAACATGTCTATCTAATGGGCAATTTTCTGTGAACAGACAATGGCACTAGAAACCACACAGCATTATAATGTATAACATGAATGAGTTTCCGATTACAGTCAATAGTGGATATCATATGGAGTCCTGGCTCATGACCCCACTGCAAACCTGCAGCTGAAGAGGATTATAATGAATCAGACCAGCTGAAACATATGGTGACTGGCCATGCATATAGTTCATTCAAGTCCTAGTCTCAGCATCTGCATACATCTAGAATTCCTTCCAATGCACATCCAGTAGAGCATACTGCAGTGGTGGTGGTGTGGTAGCGTTGTCGCCTCACAGCAAGACGTTGTGCCGTTTGATTCTCAGCTAAAGCATCTTCTGTGTGGAGACATGCGTGAATGGGCGTACCTTCATTGAAGGTTGTGCGTCAGGGCTGGCAAACTCGGCATGTAAAAAAATCTACTGCCAATCATTAGCGGACCGGAGTTCCGCTGTGGCGACCCCTAACCGGGAAAAACCGAAAGACACAAACAAAACACATCCAGTAGAGCATTAGGAATACTTGTGTGTGGACTATACTGCACAATAAATAACATTTAAGCATGAGGGCCTCCAGTTCTGGTATATCAGAGCTCCACCAAGGACATGAACAAGAGCTTCAGGAGGACAAAGAGGAAGTCACTGAGGATGATACTTATAAGGACCAATGTCGGTATGTAGAGGGGTGATGAGCACAGTACCACCAGGCACAAAGCACATGACAACAACATCTGGTATGAAACTGTCCAACATGTCACATGTACATGTACACACACCACACAAAGTAACACAATGTCTGTGCTGTGTATGTTTCTGTGACAAGACATACACAGGGAATGTTGGCCAGTGTATGTCACGACTACCTGTAGCATCAGACATTGCTGCTGTTCAGTCATTTAGTGAAGTCTGACTCTTTGTGACCTCAAGGACTTTAGCATGCCAAGCCTGTCTGTCTGTCAACATTTTTTTTCGTTTAGTTCTTGTAAATTCATATTTATTGGTTTAGTGTGTAATATCATTAATGCAGGGAATGTATGCGTTTTCCTATCAATTTTGTGATCTTCCTGGAGTAGAAGCTGGCAGATTTGGCCACCTTATCTAAAAACAAAATAAAGCAAAAATACAGACAGATTAGATTAACATCAGGTGTGGCTAAGACCAGGGAACTCTTGATCATTAGGAAACTACATAATTTGCTACAAAACAGAGGGATATCAGAGCAAGCACAGAATGTGTTTGTTACGTATAATAAGTCATATTTAACTATCTATTCATCATGGGTTATGTGCCTAGTATCGTGCATGAACCACTGCCAGTCGATATATTTGCAGACTGTAGAAAGGCTTTCAGTTTAGTCACTCACCACATACTGATACAGAAGTTAATATGACAGACTGGAGCAAATTATACCACTTGATGGATTTCTGAATATTAGGAAATAGGCAAATAAGGTTAACGTTCAACAGTAAACATTTCAAGTGGTGAAGGACAGAAAAGTGGCATGTTTTTGTTGGACTGGCCTTCTAATTGTAAAGTACATAGATTTCAAATTAGTATTCTTTCTTACTATTTAGAATTCATATAAACATTCCTAAGGCTATCTGAATCTACACATTTGGGCTGTAAAGAATGGCATCACTTCCATTTCAGTCTAGTACTACTAATCTTTGACCAACTCACTGAGGAGTCCCTTAGTGAAAAACAATAATCAAAAGGCCATACCCACTTGCGAAACTCTTTAACATTTCATAATTGTTATAAGGCACAATACACATAAAAATGATGCAATTTTACTAAGCAAAGTCTACCACCCCACAATATACAAACCCATTGTTTCTGTAGGGGTGCAACCCCTGCTATTTATATATATTAACTCCAAGGCTGCATAACCTTTGGAAGAGCAAAACAGAATTATGTAAAAACAGCAGCTCGCCCTATTACTTGAATGCATGACCTTCTTACAAAAGGAATCAGAAATAGTCCAATTGCAACTGAACAGGGGAACTCCACAAACAGGACTCATTGACAAGGACCTAGAAGAAAGGCCCTATGATAAAATGACCTCTAACCTTTTCAGCTACATGTGTAGAATGATATATCTAGGTGAAAACAATTAATTGTATAAATATTAAATGTAATGAAAACTGTGTACAGGGGTAACACATGTGAGAGATCTGGGAATAACTGCATGCTAAAATGCATTTTACTAAGCATAGACAATACATTTACTTAAAAGTAAACTGACAGGATTAATGTAGTCAGTGATAAAATGAAGGATCATAGCTGTTTAGTACCATTACATATATTCCTACTGAAACAGAGATCATGGAATCTCTAGTGACATTATCTGACATACTAAATACAAAATGGATATGCATTTACAGGAAAGGGTCTAGTGTAAATTTACCAAGAAAATTATGAGAATATTTGAATATACATTTGATGACTGATTGAAAAGGCATAAGGCTAGTTTTACTACACTATAGGAGAAGAGAAGCAAATGTAATTATATTATGAAAGTAAAAAAAAAGCAACATCATAATGAATGTTTGATGCTGTGTCTGGGTAATAAACTGTATGAATTCAATATATATGCAATAAATAACTAGTGTTAATTTTTGAGTACCTGTGGTGAAAATTAAAAAGAAAAAGGTCTTCAATGTATAAAAAAGTGATTACATTTTAAAATGAAATCCCACTTCTGATAAAACAATTAACCTCACTGGATCAGTTTAGGAAATCATTCAACAAACACATGGGTGAGGAATATTACTGATTACAGAAGCAGTGGTTCGTCCATGGATTTTAGTGTGTAATAACCATTACTGACATTTGTATGCATGCAGCAACATGCATTAGTTTGTTAAGTTTTTACTAATAAACTGACATAAGCCCCATAGTCTCTGCACTGCATTACCACTGTTGCACCTTTCATATCTACTCATGTACTTTGATTTACTTAGGTGTTGCTAATTCTCAGGATAACATTCTGTCATTTGTTGCAAAAATACAGGAGTGGAGGAGGGCAGATGGCTACAGTACATAGGCTGCCTAGGAAAAGGCAGCAACTGTAAAAAGTAAATATCCAGTGATAATTATTTCAGGGGAAGTACTGGGCTTGGAACTGAGGGTCAAGTGAAGGTTGTGTGCAGTAGGGAACACCAAGTTACCATGGCAGCAAACATACTTATTGAATCAGAGCCATCCATAACATGAATGGACCAAATGACCACAGAACCTTTGTTTGTGAGTAATTATGATCCACACAGCACCTCTAATTATGACCTGTCCTTCACTGCCCACATACAAGATACAACAGTTTGCTAAAATACTGGAAAAGGAATAAAGTCTTAAATAACCATTCTATCTGTGCATTGCTGGCCAACATATGAGCCAGCTAGATATCAGTTAATATATTTTTCACCATAACTGAAAACCATGTGAAAGCCAAATCACACCAGCAGTGGAAATGTTCATGTTAGTATATTTCATAGATTCATAGATTGTTACTTGGCTAACGAACCAGGAGGTCTTTCTAAGCCTAGCTAAGTTTTCTGGAAATAATAATGACATCCTGTATGTAAACAGGACATTAAGGGCCAGGTATTTATAAGATACCTCTGTCCATAAGGGACATGAGTGCCAGGCTGGTGTAAATGTCCTATTTCCCATCCACTGGTCTAGGTTGCTCTTAAATTAGGTAAGAGATGAACTTAGTATCACGTGGGTGGGAAGCCTGCTCCATGGGAGGGACAGTCTCTAGGATACATACCTGTTTCTCCAGCATGTTCAGTTTAAGTCATAGACAAAATTCAGGTCCTTAGACCTTGTATTTCTGGTGCTATTTGACATATAAACATGCAGGAGCTTCATGAGTGTGCTGTTTGGGGATGCCTTGTAAGCCAAGCATAGATCACCCCTCAGCAATCTATAGGAGACTGAGTAGAGGGAAAGGGTTTTAAGACGCTCTGCATAAGGCAGGTTTGTTATTCCTTATATTCTTTTTGTAAGGAACCTCTGAGGTCACTTTCCAAAGGGTACAATTGTGAATTTTTTATTATTGAGTTTAAGACCATGGCTTTGGCACCATTTGTTATTCACAGATAAGCCTTTTTGAAGAAAGCTAGTGTCTACAGGGGAATCAGTGATAACCCCAGCTTGCAAATTACCTGCAAACTTAGCCATAAACCTTCAGGGTTGCTTCCACTTCAGAGGAATAGATGCCAAAAAGGACCCTTAGGTGACTCCACTAGTGAGTGGCCTCCTGGTGGAAGCGACCTCACCTATTTTGACCTCCCGGGTCCTAACAGTGAACCAATTGGCTATCCAGTGGGTGATAAAAGGGTTTATTCCTAATTTAGTGAGCTTATCTATAATGCCTGAGTGGGGTATTTATCAAAAGTCTTAGCCAGGTCAAGATAAATTGCACGCACAGTCTTGTGCTCATCCATTGCTTTGACGACCCTCTAAAAGAAGTCCACTAGATTTAATAGGCATGATCTTCCTTTAGCAAACCCAAACTGTGATGGGTCCAGTGTTTGCAGGTTACCCATGCCCTTGTTTATCATGTCAGTGATGATTCTTTCCATGGCCTTACATATGTGGTTGGTCAGACTTAGTGACTTGTAGTTACCAGGATTGATGGCTGGACCTCCTTTGTGCAGAGGAATGACTTCCATTCCTTCGGCACAAAACCTGACTGTAGGCTCCAGCTGAAACCTGATTCAAGTGGACCAGAGAGGTCATATTCCATGCTATTTAGTAAGCATCCCAAGATGTTATCTGGGCACTTATATACAGTGTTTTTGGCCTTGGAAAGTGCACTGAGAACCTGTTACCTAGCAATGGTTGGAGCGATTGTAATAGCAGGTATTTCATTTAGACTATCAGGGGGTGAGTGGGGGGAGATATTTGAGCTGAATCTGTCATCCAAAAGGTTGGCAATGACTTCTGGTTCAGTGTGGGTGATGCCATTTAATATAAGTTGTATTCATTGTTGTGTATTTCCCTTGAGATTATTGATATAGCTGTAGAAAGTTTTGTGGTTGCCCTTTGCCTGAAAAGCTATTTTTAATTCAAATTTAACCTTTGACATATTAATTAACCCTCTTAGCTGCCTGTGTAGATTGGATAGGGGGGTTTTAGTATGTTGAGCTTTGTTCCTCCTATGCTTGACCAAGATTTTTTTTTTCTTTTGTTGTATAACCAATTGATATTTTGATTCCACCAGGATGGCCTGTCTTTTGAGTTTGTCCTGTTCTTAATACTAGTGCACACAGCATGCTCTTTACAGCTATCAATATGGCTGTACAGGGATTTTATGAATAGCACATCATATGCTGTGGTGTTTACTAGGTTTGGGGATGCTTGAAATTTAACCAAGGTGTTGATTAGTAGAGAGCAGTTTGCTTTGAAATAGTTTCTAAAAGTTTTTGGTTTCGCTGGGTCCCTGGATTTAATTAATTCAAGTAATACTGTCTTATAGTCAAATCTGATGAGTGAGGACATTACATTTATAGGTGCATAGGTTCATAGGAGGTTACTAGGCTAATGGCCCTAGGGCCTTAACAAGCCTAGCCATGTAATGCCCTTTTTCCCTAGTTGATCATGGTTAGATGGTCATAGTTAGAACAGCAAATCAGTGATTAGCACTGACTGTACCTATCTATGATGGCTATAGGTGCCATCCCCGGGGTGAATTTACGGTCTTCCATCCAGCTGTCAAGGTTGTACTTAATTAGGGTCATTGAGAAGCTCTGCTTCAAGGGAAGTGGGAGTTTATTCCACAGGATTGGCAATCTCTGGGAGACATATCTGTCTGTCCAACATGTTCAGTTTATGTCACAGGCTAGGTTGAGATCTCTGGAGTCAGTGACTGTTGTCCTATTTGATTTGTGGATATGTAGCATTTCCATTAAGGCAGTGTCAGAGATCGCTCTGTAGGCCAGGCACATAACACCTCTCAGCAGCATGTAAGATACAGAGTACAGAGACAGGGTATTCAATCTTTCTGTGTACATCCTGTTTTGGAGGCCCTCAATTTTCTTGGCTAGAAACCTCTGCAGTCTCTCCAGTTGTGTCAGGTGTCTGGTGAGGTACATGCAAAAGGGAGCATTGTGCTCAATTAGTGGTCTGATGAGGGCCGAGTATAGAGGAGTTATAACATCCTTGGTCTTGGATGTGATGCCCTTATTTATGAGATGTGCAACTTAGAAGGCTTTCTTTACCACTGTGAAGACATGGAGATCCAAGTTTAAACTGCTGCCCCCTGTGTTCCCAAGTCTCTCACCACTCTGTTTGAGCTTGGGGGAGATGCTATCTATAATGCAATTTACAGGAGCTACTTCTTTGCCAAAGTGGATAACAACACACCTTTTTGCATTTAGTTTTCTGGCACCAGTCATTAGTTTGTGTTAGCCCCTTTTGTAATATGTTGACATAATTGGGGGACTCAATGATTGCACGTAGTCTGTAGTCATCTGCAAATTTGGTAAACCACAAGCCATCTACATTTTCCTGGATATCCAAGAAGTAGATTCTAAACAGCAGAGGGCCCAGCACAGATCCCTGTGGTACACCTCTGGTAACTGATCTACTGCTGCAGGTGGAATCCCCAACTTTGACAGTATGCATTCTGTTGGTGATCCAGTTTGCTACCCATCTAGTGATATATGTGTTAATCCCCAGCTGGGAGAGTTTATCAATGACACCTGAGTGGAGGATTGTGTCAAAGGGCTTGGCTAAGTCAAGATAGGTGGCATGTACTGCTTTGCTCTCATTCAGGGCTTTGGTGACATTCTAGAAGAAGTCTGCCACATTTAATAAGCAAGACCTGCCTTTAACAAAGCCAGATTGGGTTGAGTCAAGAGTTTGGAGGTTGCCTATGTCATTGTTGATAAGGTCCATGATGATTCTTTCCATAACCTTGCAGATAAGGCTGGTTAGACTTATGAGTCTATAGTTCCCAGGGTCGGTTGGTGGACCCTCTTTGTGTAAGGGAATTACTGTTGCTGTCCTCCACTCTGCTGGAACAAAGCCAGTACTGAGGCTATGGCTGAAGAGAATTCCAAGTGGTTCCATTAGGTCTTGTTTTAAATTGTTTAGTAAGCAACCTGGGATATTATCTGGTCTCATGGAGGCTGTGTTTTTGGCCTTAGAGAGGATGGATATAACTTGCTCTTTGGAGATGCTAGGTAGGGGTCTGGTGAGAGGGATGTTTTGGGGTGTGTCTGGTGAGGACAGGGGGGTGAAATTTGCACCAAATCTGTTTGCCAGCAGGTTGGCAATTTCTTCGGACTCAGTGTTAGTAGTACTGTCGACAATCACTTTGGCACATAGCTGGGCATTCCCTTTAAAGTTTTGGACATACCTAAACAAAGCCTTATGATTGTCTTTAGCTAGAGATGCTAATTTAGCCTTGTAATTGGCTTTAGAGGACTTTACAAGATATCTGATTTGCTTGATCAAGATGTGGAGTGTATTCTTCCTCTGTGAGTAAGTTTCCTCTTGTTCTTGGATAACAGTTTCTTCCTTTTGTTATGTAACCTGTTTATACTTGTGGTCCACTGGGGTGGCCTGTTTCTTCAGGAGGAACTGGTTTTGATCCTGACAGATACAGCTGAGTCTATACAATTGTTTAAATGTCTATACAGGGCATTTGTGTACTGCTCTGCATAGAAGTCATCACTGGCTGTATTAGTGTGGGGGGGGGGGTTGAAACTTTTTATGCTCTCACTTAGTAGGCTAAAGATTGCTTTGGAGAAATGTTTCAGTTTGTTTGCTCCTGTGGGGGGTGTTCAGTCTGATCTTTGCTTCAAATGAGTGGGATTTATAGCCTGACCTCATCAGGGAGGGAAACACACAGCTAGTAGTGCGGTGACCCCCTATGTTGGTGATTACCAGGTCCAGGACATTCAAACCCCTTGTAGGGGTGCAGACTAGCTGTTCCAGAGCATTTGAATTAACAAAGTTCAGGAACCTTGGTGAGATCACAATACTGCTCGTGTATGTTGTCCAAGCTACGGAAGGACAGTTGAAATTTCCCATGAGCAAAGCATTTGGCTGTACAGGGAGTGATTCCAGCAAGTCCAGGTAGTCAGTGTGTTTCTCTTGGTTCATGGTGGGGTACCTGTAGCTAGCAATGATGTGATAGGGTGTTTATAATTGTATGTGGAGTAACTCTAGAGAGTCGTACTGTTTAACACTCATGAGGTGTATTTGGATTTAATGAAGATGGATACACCTCCACCTTTGGTTCTTTCACACTTGTTTTGAGGTCTAAACATGTGGAATGCATTGTAGCCTTGTGTGGCCTTGGAGTTCCATGTGGTCTTGAATCAAGTGTCAGTGACTGCACAGACATTAGCATCCTCCAGAGTGAGGAGTACATCCAGGCAGTGCAGTTTCCTTTTGAGGCTCCTAGAATTAAGCGGCATAACCTTGAATTTTTCTCAAGTGGATTTCTTTATGTTGGGAATTTTCTTGTTTTGAAATTCCCTAAAAAAAGGCACTAGGGGAAGGCAGGCATTTCTGCCAGTATCCAAAAGCCTATAGGAGACAGGTGAAGACCATCTCTGGCAAAGCAGCGTAGTCTAATGATCATACCTTCTCAGACTCACAAATGCTGGATCCTCTTGTACTGACACTACAAGTTAAGCCAATTGTTGAAGTCATTCATTTTTTGTCTGTATTGTAGCATCATCCTGGTTGAAGGTAAAATGCTACTTAGGGATATACCTGCCTGGGACACAATCTGAGAGTTCAGTCATGTCTCTCTTCATATAGTTCAGAGAGGTACGTCTAAAGTCATTCACTCCAACATGTACTATGTCAGAGTCATAACGGTAATAGTTGTTGAGTGACTTGACTGCATGCAGGATTTGACAGATCCTAGCACCTGACAGGCAGTTAACCGTAACTTTCTCCTTGTCCATCCTGGTGATGGTGACATCTGTATGTCTCACTATGGAATTGCCTATGAACCAGTCATTAGGTTTTGAGGAGTTTTGCCTTACGGACTTATTTTGTGAGACGCTTGCATGTGTGTTGCTATGTGTAGCGGGGTCTTTTATGTTCCAGTATGTGTAATCATTTTCTGGTTGGGCGGTCTCTGGTCCTGTGCTAGGCTCTTATTAAATACCTCTGTGTAAGTGGGTCTCTGTGAATTGACTTTGCCTTGTATGAGAGGAGAAGTGTGTGTGCTGACAACCTGTTTGATGTCTTGTTTATTGTTACATGAGAGGACTGATTCCAGTTTCATAGTATAGTTACCTCTCTCACATAGTTTCATAGTTTCATAGTTTAATACTAGGCTATCTGCCCTGGGGCATTTGTAAGCCTAGCCATAGTGATGTGGCTTTCGCCCCCCCCCCCATGAAATGGTACAAAAATGCACAAAAATGCACTGAATAGATTTAGAATACTGTGCCTCTGTCTAGTAGTGACACAATGAAGGCCCCCTTATATAATAGAATTAGTTTACTGTGCCCCTGTCTAGCAGTGACACAGATGTGACCCCTGGGGTAAACTTACGATCTCCCATCCACTCATCAATATTTCTCTTGAAGAGAGTCAGTGAGGGGCTCTGCCTAACATGAACTGGGATCTTGTTCCAAAGCATGGGAAGCCTTTGGGTTATGAATCTATCCCTCCAGCATGTCCTAGTCATACTTGTGCCGAGGTTTAAGTCTTTAGCTCTCGTGGTCCTGATGGATTTGGATTTTTTGAGGTGGAGCATGTCCATCAGATCCTGAATGGACATGGCCTTGTACGTCAGGCAGAGATCACCTCTGAGCAGGCGGTATGCTACTGAATACAGCTGGAGTTTCTTTAGTCTGGCAGAATAAGACATATGTTGGAGACCCTTGATCCTCTTGGTGAGGTACTTTTGTGGTCTCTCCAGCTGTTGCAAATGCCAGGTGAGATACATACCAAATGGGGCATTGTACTCAATCATGGGTCTGATGAGGTAGGAGTATAGGGGTACAATGACATCCTTGGATCTGGATGTGAATCCCTTCATGATGAGGTGTGCAAGGTAGAATGTTTTTCTAACCACTTTGGCAACGTGGGTGTGAAATGAGAGGTCGCTGTCGACTTGGGTCCCTAGGTCTCTAATTACTTTTTCTGTACTCAGTGGGTTGCTGTCTATGTGATAATTTGTGGGTACTTTGTCTTTCCCAAAGGGGATGACTATACATTTTTTGGCATTTAGTTTAAGGCCGTGACTCCGGCACCAGTTGTCCATTTCTGTGAGGCCTTTTTGTAGGATGTATGTGTCCGCTGGTGTATCGACTATGGCGCCTAGTTTGCAGTCATCTGCAAACTTTGTCAGTTACAACCCTCCCATGTTTGCTTTAACATCTGAGAAATAAATGCCGAACAAGAGGGGTCCCAGGACAGATCCCTGTGGGACTCCACTTGTGACTGGCTTTGAGTCTGACATTGCTCCAGCGATTTTAACTTTATGGGTTCTGTCCTTTAGCCAGTTTGCAACCCATCTAGTAGCATAAGGGTTTACGTTTAAGCTGGTGAGCTTATCTATGATGCCTGAGTGGGGTATTGTGTCGAAGGCCTTAGCCAAGTCCAGGTAGGCTGTATGGACTGCTTTGCCCTCATCAATGGCTCTAGTGACTGTTTCAAAAAAGTCAACCAGGTTCAAAAGGCAGGATCTGCCCTTTACAAAGCCGAACTGGGTGGGGTCAAGTGTCTGTAGGTCCCCTATGTCTCTGTTTATGAGTTCCATAATGATTCTTTCCATAGCTTTGCAGACCAGGCTGGTTAAGCTTATGGGGCGGTAGTTCCCAGGGTCTGTAGAGGTACCCCCTTTGTGGAGTGGGACCACTGTTGCTGTATGCCAGTGTTCAGGTACATATCCTGTAGTAAGGCTAAGGTTAAATAGCATTTTTATGAGCGGGTTTAGCTCCTCTTGGAGTTCACGTAGTATGCAACCCGGGATACCGTCAGGTCCCATTGATGCTGTGTTTTTAGCTTTGTTGAGGGTGGTTCTCACTTGGACATCTGAGATGACAGGGAGATTACATTCAGCTGGGATAAGTATTTCTTTTTTTGGGGGTGAGGGAGAGGAGAAATTTGCACTGAACCTGTCAGCCAGAATGTTGGCAATATCTGTGGGTTCAGTGTATTTTTTGTTGTTGTGAACTAACTCTGAGCATATCTGAGGGTTTCTGCCCAGGTTTCTAACATAGCTGAAGAAGGCTTTGTGGTTATCTTTAGTGTCCTTAGCGATTTTTCTCTCAAAGTTGGCCTTGGATGTTTTTATGAGAGAACGTAGTTTTCTGTTAATGTTGATCAGAGATGTCTTCCCTTTATGGGATTTTGCTCTGTCGTGCAGTAGCTTCCTTCTTTTGTTATACAATTTGTTAATGGCTGAGGTCCACCAGACAGGACGCTTGCCTTTGGTGGAGAGGAACTTGGATTTATTTGGGATTGCATGATCCATGCATTCTTGGAGATGTCCATAGAAAGCATTTGTGAAGGATTCGGCATTGTGGGATGTGGTATCCACTGGCCCAGTGGGCTTAAAGGATACCATCTCAGTCTTAAGAAGAGTGAAGTCTGCTTTCGAGAAGTTTTTCACTGTGGTCTTTTGTGCTGGGGTGGAGGTGGGATATGTATATCCAGGGTGATTAGTTTGTGGTCAGATCTCACTAGTGAGGGGTATACCTCCGGTGTGGAGCATTTTGTCCCCATGTTTGTGATGATCAGGTCTAGTATATTATCTCCGCTAGTGGGAGAGGTGACTAGTTGTTCCAGTGCATTTGAATTTATGAATTCCAGGAACCTTTGGGCTAGGGTGTTAGGGCTAGAATAATGTACCCAATCTATGTTTGGGTAGTTGAAGTCTCCCAGTATGATGGTATTTTGTGATACATTCATATCCTCCAATGTCTTCAGGAAGGCTGAGTGGGGTTCCTGAGATTGGGAGGGTGGTCTGTAACATGCTATCAGTTGTATAGCAGTTTTGCCTATGGTTAGTTGCACCTGTATGGTCTCTGATGCTTCATGTGTTGCTACTAACCTGGAGGTGTGGGTGTCCTTGATGAATATGGACACTCCCCCTCCCTTTGTGGTTCGACCTGGGTTTTGGGGTCGAAAAGCATGATACAAGGTATAGCCTGGTAGCGCTGGGGTGCTCTCAGGAGCCTTGAACCAGGTTTCAGTTACTGCACAGACGTCGATGTTCTCCATACTGAGGAGTGCATCGAGTGCCTGCATCTTGAGATTTAGACTTCTGGTGTTGAGCAGCATTACCCTTAGTTTTTTTTCATTTTTGTTTTCTAAGGAGGTGGGTTTGTCTTTTGAGCCTTGCCTAAAAAAGGCACTATGGGGGTGGCAAGAGCCTTGGCCAATATCCGGAAGCCCAGTGGTGACAGGTGCAAGCCGTCCCTTGTGAAGCAGCGTGGCTTGTCCAATATGTCATCCCAGGCAGACAGACATTGGATCCCCTTAGAATGACACCAGTACTTGAGCCAATTATTAAAGCTGATCATCTTGTCTTTGTATTGTGGCATCATTCTTGGTGAGGGCAAGATGCTGCTCAGAGTCAGGGTCATACCAGCCTGGGCTACATAATCAGAGAGCTCCTCTATGTCTCTTTACATGTAGTCCAGGGAGGTACGTCTCAGGTCATTCACGCCAGCATGGACAATGACAGAGTCATATTTGCACTTGCTTTGGAGTGACCTGAGTGCGTGTGTTATGTGGCGGATCCTAGCTCCCGATAGGCAGCTCACAGTCACCGTCTCCTTGTTCAGCCTGGTAAGCGGGACATCAGTGTGTCTGACTATAGAGTCACCTATTACTAGTGTATCAGGCATGGTGTTTGGCCTTAAGGGCAGTGATTGGTTGACACACTGATTTATTGAAGTATGTATTTGTTTGCTTTAGGAGCAAGTGGTTGTCACTATAATTGAGGCAATTACTACATTGCCCTAGGATGCTCATGTCAATCAGGCTAACTGGTGAAATGTTGGGAAACTAGCTATCTACTGTAGCAGGGTAAACTCTAAGTACTAGTTGGGGATAGGGCAAGT
Organism: Protopterus annectens; assembly: GCF_019279795.1. Classification (NCBI taxonomy): domain Eukaryota; kingdom Metazoa; phylum Chordata; order Ceratodontiformes; family Protopteridae; genus Protopterus; species Protopterus annectens. The sequence goes on along the minus strand of NC_056726.1, from coordinate 1,787,179,444 downwards.
TGGATTAGCTTTTGCTGTAGGACTAACTACACTAACTAAATAAGGGGCTTATTCTGTTGAGGATTAGGGGTGAAGGAGTATGGTGACACTGCTCAGTGCTCAGCTGAGTTGCCTGCAGTATGGCAGGGAAGCTTGGGAGGGTTCATCTGACAAATGTCTAGGGAAAAAATAGTTTCTAGGAGTTTGCTACTATACAGGATACCACTAACCCCCGTTATGCAGTGCACAACTATGTGCAATTGCAAGCCTTATATACAGGCAAAATTAAACAGTTTTAAACTAGTCTGTCCATAGGAAATCACACAATGATCCTTTCTCCGGCAATCCCCAACTCAGACAGGGCTATATCCACACTCTTCTGCCACAAGGGTGCAGGGGAGCTCTTCTTAATGTAAAATGGCTGGATTTGAGTTCAAGTGGATAAAAACCAGAGTAGATTCTGTATCTAGTCTATGCTATCCAAGCAATAATACAGTGAAAAACAAGTGCAGATAATGAAGCAGGCACAGACAGAAAGAAAAACAGTCAAAAAGGCACCAGTTAATGCAGTAAAATGGTTAAATGCAATAGATCAGCACACTTATGCCACGAGGGTGTAGAAAAATTCCTTCTTAATGTAGAGTTTCTGGTTTGGAGCCCATAGGTTCATAGGTTCATAGGTGTGTACTAGACTAATGGCCCTAGAGCCTTTACAAGCCTAGCCAATAGGATTATCCTGGCATCGTGCCGCCCGACCTTTGTTCCCAATGGCTCTTTTAAGCAGAGCCATTGGAATGATTCCTAGGTAGAATTTTCTACTTCCCATGCACTCATCAAGATTTATCTTGAAGAGGGCCAGTGTGGTGCTCTGTTTGACATGTATGAGAAGTCTATTCCATAGCATGGGCAGTCTCTGGGTTATGAACCTGACCCTCCAGCATGTTCTGTTGATAGTGGTAATGAGGTTGAGGTCTCTGGAGTGTGTGGTTCAGAGGGATTGGGATTTCTTTAGATGTAGCATTTCTAGCAGAGTTGCGTCAGACATGGCTCTGTAAGTCAAGCAGAGATCGCCTCTAAGTAGGCGATATGAGACAGAGAATAGTTGGAGTTTTTTGAGTCTGTCCATATAGGACAAGTGTTTAAGGCCCAGAATCCTCTTTGTGAGGTATTTTTGTGGCCTCTCCAGTTGTTGCAGGTATCTAGTGAAGTACATGCCACATGGGGCATTGTACTCGATGACTGGCTTAATGAGGGAAGAGTAGAGGGAGACAATGACCTCTTTCTTCCTGGATGCAAAACCCTTAGTAATGAGATGTGCCACACAGAAGGACTTTCTGACCACAGTGGCAATGTGGTGGTCAAAAGAGCTGTTGCTGTCAACCTGTGTTCCCAGATCTCTTAAAATGCCTTCTGTGTTTAGTGGACTACCATCGATGTGGTAATTCATGAGAACTAGGTTTTTCCCAAAGGGGATGATGACACATTTTTTGGCATTGAGCTTAAGGCCATGGTTCTGATACCAGTTGTTGGTCTCAGTGAGGGCTTTCTGTAGGATGTCAACATCACTTGGGGAGTTAATAATAGCTCCCAACTTGCAATCGTCTATGAACTTTGTCAGCCAGAGTCCCTTTGTGTTAGCCTGGATGTCAGAGAAGTATATACCAAACAGGAGAGGACCCAGGACTGAACCCTGTGGGACTCCACTCGTGACTGGTTGGCAGTCTGAGTTGGAGTCAGCTACTTTAACATTGTGGGTTCTATCTGTGAACCAGTTTGCAACCGACCTAGTGATATAGGGGTTGATCCCTAGCTTACTGAGTTTTTCTATGATCCCTGAGTGGTGAATGGCCAGATCAAGGTAGGTTGTGTGACCCACCTTGCCTTCATCCCCAGCTCTGGTGACTGTCTCAAAGAAGTCAACATGATCTACCCTTCAGAAAACCAAACTGTGTGGGATCCAGAGTTTGGAGATTCCCTATATCCTTGTTTATTAAGTCCATGATGATGTGTTCCATAGCTTTGCATATCAGACTTGTTAGGCTAATGGGGCAATAGTTCCCAGGGTCTGTAGTTGCTCCTCCTTTGTGGAGAGGGATGACTGTAGCAGTGCGCCATTCGTTAGGGAAAAAGCCTGAGGTGAGGCTGTGATTGAACAGGGCACACAGGTGAGGTGTCAGTTCACTCTGTAGTTCATGTATAACACAGCCAGGATATTGTCAGGTCCCAGAGAAATTATATTCCTGGCCTTGGACAATGCTGTTTTAACCTGTGCAGCAGTAATGCTGGGTGCCTGGAAATCTACTGTTAATGTGATAGGTCCTTTGGGAGGGGTGAGAGGGGTAAAGTTGGCACTGAATCTGTTGGTTAGTATACTGGCAATATCTGTTGGCTCAGTATAGGAGGTACCATTGTGCAGTAGCTCAGAGCAAGTCTGGGTATTGCCATGGAGATTTTTTACATAACTATAGAAGGCCTTGTGGTTGTCTTTAGTATCTGCTGCAATTCTGTGTTCACAGCTAACTTTACAAGACCACACAAACTAGCTACAACAGCCCTACAACTAACAGAGGCAATGTAATACAGTACAATTAACTACTTAATGCAGCAGGAGACAGTACAATTTTTGTTTTTTGTTTGTTTGTTTGCTTGAAACTTCTGAAGTACAGTCACATTATATAAAAGAAATGCAAAAAAAAAATACTTAGAGCCCTTTTGTGTTTTTCCCATCTCAGAAAGACCAGGCAAACACCTACTGCCATCAGACAAACAATCCGTCATCTCAATGCAGAAGCATAATAAAGGAGTATCCAGAGTGAAATGTTACCACGAACAAACTTAGAATATATGAAATGCTACCACAAACAAACTTAAAGATATGGCTACATCAGTGTACTTTAAACAGCTTTTAAAAGTGTGATTATTCAATACAGGTACTTCACTTTGTATAAATAAGACAGGAGCCACTCAACTGTACAGAATTTATAAACACTAAAGACAAGGTAAGCTAATTAATAAGCCTTTAGGCCAATAAAGCTACATGCAGAAATTGTAAGTGTTTCACCAACCTAAACAATCAGGCTACCTCCATGTCCAAAGGTCAGTTGTCAATCTCCTCTCCGGTCCAGCTGGTGAATCTGGGAATCTTGAGGCAATGTTACAACTGCCTCATGTACACAGACAACCCTCTCCTCCTCCCAACAAATTCCAACACATGTGAGAGATGCAACCATATAGCCAAACTGGAGGCTAAGCTGTCTCAACTCAGTACTGGCATAACCAGTCAGGAACAGACGGAAACCACACTCACTACAATTCCAGTCTCACATAGACCTACCACAACAGCAAACAAAACACATAATCACACAAAAACATACTCGGAGGCTCTAAATAAAGATCTGCCTAAGCAGCAGAGACCTCCAAAGCAGACACCCAAGCAACCACTACCCCAAAACAAAACACGTGCAACACATATCTCACAAAGCCAGTGTGCCAAACAGTCACAGCCCTTAAGACTAAACAACACACCTGATACACTTGTAATAGGTGAATCTATCGTCAGGCACACTGACGTCCCGCTCACCAGGCTGAACAAGGAGAGGGTGACGGTGAGCAGCCTGTCGGGCGCTAGGATTCGCCACATAACACAAGCACTCAGGTCACTCCAAGGCAAGTACAAATATGACTCAGTCATTGTCCATGCTGGTGTAAATGACCTGAGATGTACCTCCCTGGAGTACATGAAAAGAGACATAAAGGAGCTCTCTGAGCATGTAGCCCAGGCCGGTATGACCCTGACCTTGAGTAGCATCTTACCCTCACCAAGAATGATGCCACAATATGAAGACAAGATGATCAATTTCAACAACTGGCTTAAGTACTGGTGTCATTCAAAGGGGATCCAATGACTGTCAGCTTGGGATGATATGCTTGACAAGCCACGATGCTTCGTTAGGGACGGCTTGCACCTATCACCCCTGGGCTTTCGGATATTGGCAAAGGCTCTTGCTGCCCCCATAGTGCCTTTTTTAGGCAAAGCTCAAAAGACAAACCCACCTCCATAGGTATCACAAGGGATAAGAAACTAAGAGTAATGCTACTCAACGCCAGAAGTCTAAACCTCAAGATGCACGCACTCGAAAGTCTCCTTAGCATGGAGAACATCGATATCTGTGCAGTGACAGAAACCTGGTTTAGGGCTCCCGAGAGCACCCCAGCACTACCAGGTTATACCTCATATGCTTTTCGGCCCCAAAACTTGGACGGAACCACAAAAGGAGGGGGAGTATCGATATTCATCAAAGATACCCACACCTCCAGGTTGGTAGCAAAGCACGAAGCATCAGAGGCTATCCATGTGCAACTAACAGTGGGTAAAACTGCCTTCCAGTTTATAGCCTGCTACAGACCACCCTCCCAAACCCAGGAACCCCACTCGGCCTTCCTGAGAACACTGGAAAATATGAAGGTCTCTCCAAACACCATTATATTGGGCGACTTCAACTACCCAAACATAGACTGGGAGCATACATCCTAGCCCAAAGGTTCCTAGAATTTATAAACTCAAATGCTATGGAACAACTTGGTACCACTCCCACAAGAGAGGAAAACATACTGGACCAGATCATCACCAACATGGAGACTCTATGCTCCAGACCAAAAGTGTATCCCTCACTGGTAAGATCAGACCATAAACTAATTTCACTGGATATTCACATCCCAACCCCATCCCCTGCCCAGAAAACCACAGTGAAAAACTTCTCTAAAGCAAATTTCACACTCCTCAAAACTGAGATGGAATCCTTCAAAGCCCCCGGGCCTGTGGAAAATATGGCCCAGACTGCAGAATCCTTTATAAATGCATTTTATGAACACCTTCAGGAATGCATGGATCATGCGATCCCAAATAAAACCAAGACCCAATCCTCCAAAGGCAGACGTCCTGTCTGGTGGACCTCAGCCATAAACAAACTATACAATAGAAGGAGGAAGCTACTAAATGATAGAGCAAAATCCCAAACAGGGAAGGCATCACTGATCAGTATTAGCAAAAAACTATGGGCACTCATAAAATTGTCTAAGGCCAGCTTCGAGAGAAAAATTGCACAGGACACTAAGGATAATCACAAGGCTTTCTTTAGTTATGTTAGGAACCTGGGTGGTAATTCCCAGATATGCTCAGAATTAGTCCAAAATGACAAAAAATACACCGAACCCACAGACATTGCCAACATCCTAGCTGACAGGTTCAGTGCAAACTTCTCCCCCCTCCCCACCAAAAGGGCAAATATCTATCCCAGCAGGGTGCTGCCCCCCTGACATCTCAGATGCTCAGGTAAGAGCCGCCCTCTCCAAAGCAAAAACACAGCATCAATGGGACCAGACAGTGTCCCGGGCTGTGTCCTACATGAACTCCAAGAAGAGCTAAACCCAAACATAAAACTACTGTTCAATCTCAGCCTTACTACAGGATATGTGCCCAAAGAGTGGCGTACAGCAACAGTGGTCCCTCTCCATAAAGGTGGTGCCTCAACGGATCCTGGAAACTATCGCCCCATAAGCCTGACTAGCTTGGTCTGCAAAGCTATGGAAAGGATCATCATGGACCTCATAAATAAAGATATTGGGGACGTACAGACACTGGATCCTACCCAGCTCGGCTTTGTTAAGGGCAGATCCTGCCTCTTAAACCTGGTTGATTTCTTTGAAATAGTCACCAAGGCCATTGACGAGGGGAAGGTGGTCCACACAGCCTACCTGGACCTCGCAAAAGCCTTTGATACAATACCCCACTCGGGCATTATAGATAAGCTCGCCAGCTTAAATATAAACCCCTATGTCACTAGATGGATTGTAAACTGGCTCAAGGACAGAACCCACATGGTTAGAATTGCTGGAGCCATGTCAGAATCCAAACCAGTTACAAGTGGTGTCCCACAAGGCTCAGTCCTGGGACCTCTCTTGTTCGGTATATATTTCTCGGAGGTACAGGCCAACACAGAAGGACTGTGGCTGACCAAGTTCGCAGATGACTGCAAACTGGGCGCCATAATCGACTCTCCAGCCGACACAAGCATCCTCCAAAAGTGCCTCATAGAAACAGACAACTGGTGCCAGAGCCATGGCCTCAAGCTAAATGCCAAAAAGTGTTTAGTCATCCCCTTTGGCAAAAACAAAGTGCCCACAAATTACCACATAGGTGGTAATCCATTAAGTACAGAAGAAGTAATTAGGGACCTGGGGACCCAAGTTGATAGCAATCTCTCATTTGACAACCATGTGGCCAAAGTGGTTAGAAAAACATTTTATATAGCCCACCTAATCATGAAGGGATTCACATCTAGATCAGGGGAGGTCATCGTGCCTCTTTACTCATCCCTCATCAGGCCCATAATTGAGTACAATGCCCCTTTTGGGATGTACCTTACCAGACACCTGCAGCAACTGGAAAGACCCCAAAAGTACCTCACCAAGAGGATCAAAGGGGTCAAACAGATGCCATATGCTGCCCGGTTAAAGAAACTCCAGCTCTACTCAGTGGCATACTGCCTGTTCAGAGGCGATCTGTGCCTGACGTATAAAGCCATGTCCAACCCGGAATTAATGGACATGCTGCACCTCAGAAAATCCAAATCCCATCGAGCTCTTGATGAGTGGATGGGAGATTGTAGGTTTACCCCGGGTATCACTTCTGTGTCACTGTTAGACAGAGGCACAGTATACTAACCTCGAAAAAGGCCATAGCAAAATAAATTTAAAATGGGTGGCGAAAGCCAAACACATTCTGGCTAGGCTTATAAATGCCCTAGGGCAGATAGCCTAGCATGAACCTATGAACCTATGAACTAGATAGAAAATCCACTGACCTCTTGATGTAAAAACAAATGCTTGCTAGGGTGTAAAAATTAACTACTTTATCCAACAGCTATGTAGATAATGAATTCAGATCAAGTAAGTCAGTAAAACAGAAGATGAGAGGCAAATTGCACTTTTTCAATACAAACAAAAGGAAAGGCAAATAAATAATTCAATACATCAACAGCAGTGTAGAAAGGGAGGAGCTTATTAAACTTATGTTTCAGTACGGGTGGGCAGCTTAAAAATCACCAGGTTGAGTGAGAAACATAGCTCCCCCATGTTTGTGAGTACAAGGTGAAAAATGTTTGCACTCCTGGCAGGAGAATGGATCAACTGCTCCAGGATGTTGGTATTATCAAAATTAAGGAATTGTGGGACTTGTGCATTGAATGTGGCGTAGGATTCCCAATCTATAGAGGGATAGATGAGATCCCCCACGGATATTGCATTGGGTGGAACAGTGAGGGACTCTAGCACATTGAGATAGATAGTATAAGTTTCCTGTGACATGAAGGGCAACCTATAGGTTGCAAGGATATGGTACAAGACTCTGTTTATGATGTGTTTCATATTTACAAGTTCCAGTGGGTCATACACATTGACTAGTCAGGATGTGAGGTTGTTTTTAATATAGACTGAGACTCCTCTGCCTTTAGTTTCTTCCTGTGGTGCATAGCTGGTCTAAAGGTGTGATAGGCATTATAGCTTTGCACAGCCGGGGTACTCTCTATGATTTTAAACCATGCCTCTGTGACTAAACAGATGTCTACACCCTCCAGGGAGAAGACGGCTTGCAGGGAGTGGAGCTTCTTTTTAAGACTTCCAGCATTGAGCAGCACCACTTTCAGATATTCCTTCATAGTTTCATTTAAGTTGGCTAGTTTATCAGTTTGGCCTTGCCATAAAATAGGAATATGGGAGTGTAAAATATCTGCCAATATCTCACTGCCTTGTGGGTTAAGTGCAAATCCTCCCTGGCATAGCAGTACGGTCTGTCGACCATGTTCTTCCAGCCTGTAAAATACTGTAACCCCTTGTAATGATACCAGAAGCTAAGCCATTTGTTAAAATCAATAATTTTTTTGTGGTAAAATGGCATCATCCTTGGAGAAGGTAGTACATTGCTCAGTGCTAGGCTCATACCTGCCTGAGACAAATTATCAATGAGCTCGATCATTTCTCACTTCATATAGTCAAAGGCGGTATGTTTCAATTCATTAACACCTCAAGGACTATGACAGAGTCATACTGGTACCTGTGGTTCAAAGACCTGAATGCATGTGTGACTTGTCCATTCCTAGCCCTGTAAGGCAGCTAACTGTGATTCTCTCCTTACTCTGTCTGGTGAGGGGGATATTGGTATGCCTCACTATAGAATCATCAATAACCAGGACATTGGGTTGTGTGCTGGTTTGTGTTAAGCACTTAGCAGTAAAGGCTTTGGCTGCAGTGTTAATATGTGCAGCTATTGATGTTTTAATGGAGTGTTTATGTGATGGGTGAAGAACCTTTCTGTAATGTCTATCATTAAAATTGTGTTTCATGTCAAAAATGTATATTTTGTTGAAGAAAGCCAGCATTCAATAAAGTTTTGTGTTTTATAGTCCTTTTATATGTGATGATGCTAGGGAGTGGTACCTGAACAGATGCCCATATCACACAATACAAAGTGCCAGTGCATTACTTCTGCTTAATGTACATTGGTCAGCTAACTGCAAAGGAGACAAGACTCTAGCTCCGTAGGACAGATAGCCATTGGCAGAGGGAAAATCAAAGGGGGTTGGGAGGGTGGCCTAATGGTTAAGGTGTTTGCCTTACAAACACAATGTACAGGGTTTGAATCTCACAGGGGATAATTGGCTAGGCTTAAAATGGCTCACAAGGGCATTTAGCCTAGTACTAACCTATGAACCTATGAACCTATGAAAGGACTACCATCAACACTTAAAGCTCTAGCCTTAACCCTAGCCCAGTAAACCTGTTGAGATAGTCTTGTCTGAGACAAAGGAACACATACCCATGGAGTTCCAGGTTAATGAGCAAAACTGGTGAATTGATGAAGCCAGTTCAGTTGCAGTTCTTGATATGAATCCTTCAACAATAAGATTGGCAACTGAATATGAAGTATGGATGTGTGAGTGGCAGTACAATTCTTGAGCAAATGTGAGATGGAGGGGTAGTGATATGTATACTAAAAAACAAATATAAAGCATGGATGTGTGAATGGCAGTACAATTCTTGAGGGAACATGTGAGATGGAGGGGTAGTGACAGGTTCTCATCAATGGTGAGCCCTAACAGCTTCGTATATCAGATTAGTTTAATTCCAGTGTTGTTTGAGGAGGTGATAATGAATCTAGTTTTGTCATGGATATATTCCTTATGGGTGAAGAGGATTAGTTTGTCTTTTGGGTGGGTGAACAGGTTGTGAGTTGTTTACCCTTGATTTAATAGATGAGACTGGCACTTTTGTTTTTTTTTTTGAGCATGTGGAGGTTAGTGTAATTACAGATTAATGTGGACTCATCAGCATATTGTACCAGTTTTGCATGCTTTTTGTTGTATTTTTCCTAGTAAATTATCAAGTAACAGCATGCCTTCATTCTTTCAGCAAGAATCTTCCCTTACTTCAGTCTAGCATGCTGAAATGGACACAAAGCCACAATATATTTTACAGTCGACAGGAGCTGTGAAAGAACTTTGAATTCTCGTTTCTTTATTATTTTTGTGGCCTACATCTATCTTGTATCTTCCTTATTCACACACACACCCACACTCACACAGAAAAGTAAGCAAAAACACACACATGCTCACACACAGATGTGTGCATACGCACATGCTCAAACATGCATGCAGACATTTGCACACACATGCACACACACGGACGGATGCATGCATATACACACATACTCACATACTCATGCAGACATGTACACACACTCGTTTAAACAGATACACACGCACCCACACACACACACACACACACACACACACACACACACATATATATATATATATATATATACATATATATACACACTTTGTATCAACTAGCTGACTGTTTCTGTTCATGCTCTTGTAAATATTCTGTTTACAGCATGCATTTCTCTCCCTAGAATCTTATGAACCAAAGCACCAACCAGAATTCAGGATTCACGTTGATGGACTTGAATCAAACTTGCAACATACACTGTAAAAAATACACTGCAAGTTAATCCTTTATTAATTCATTTTATACTACCTGTTTTATCCTTCTCATTGTCAAGACTTTACCACAGCGCCTGTTCACATCCAAAATAAGAGAATGTTATAGAAGCCACTCTGTATGATTACAATATTTTATTCCTGTACAGTGGGGTTGATCCAGGGTCAGATTCTGGCTGTGTTAAATCGGAATGTCACATTCAAGGTCACATGATTATGAAAACAAAGAAAAATCAATGGACCTGATGTTCATTATGTCAGTACAATCGTTCGCCACAGATCAACCAGTCTAATGTTCTTCCAGTGGAGGAAAATAAAAATGTATGTCCTTCAAATTGCTATATCATCCTAAGTGCTTTACTGTTTGGTAGAGTTCAGAATACTGTATGCAGTATTTAAATGAAGGAACCAAAACAACCCCCCCATACTTTAATCAGAATTCATAGTAATAATGAATGTTTCACTAAAACCGTAACTTTATAGATTAATGAGAACTTACAGCACTGATAGTCCAGCATAAATATAAAACAAAACAATGGCATCAAGTATTAGATCCACAGCAAGCTATAAATAAGTAGGGCAGTGAAGCAATGAAGCACAGTTGCATAGTATGAGAAGAAAACCAACATTATTGTAATATCTATCAAGCATACACACTGTTCTTGGGACGTCTTCTGTGAATGTAGTACACCCTTATTCAGTAAATAAAATGTACTTGTTTCTGCCTGCATATACTGGATGCCTTGTTGTACTAGCAAATACTAAAGATATCAGACAGCACTACAGATTTTCTTCCTGTTTTGTTACAATCACTGTACACACTGCATTGTTGTTGCCAAACTAATTACTGTTTTCACCATAATCAAACTATTAATAATTTGAACTAATTTCTTTGTGATATTTATACTCAGAATAATTGCAGCTGCTGCAAAGAAAAATACCTTATAAAATTGAGCTCTATTACATGTAATATGAGTTGTTAACATTTCACTTGCACGTAATGAATCAATTATATCTGTAACAGTTATTTATTATTTATTTGTAACTTGGGTAAGACTGATCCCACTGGGTCATTTTCAGATGCAACTTGGGAGTGCAAACTTAGCAATTGAACATGACCATTTTTTTTTACCTTTCCAAGTGTCAAGGAATGTGACTAATGTGACTAGATATGCATTTATACTAAATGGCTTTGCACTTGTATACAAAACTATTTAAACTGTTATTATTAACACTCATGTTCACAGGGCAGAGAGTTAATTTTGCAAACTTGTGTCGGTTTTTCATCCTAGCAGTGGTGGTGTTGGTTTCCATTTGATTGTTGTTTTTTATTATTACTTTTTTCAATAATGTGATATGTCAGTGACCACCAGACATTCAGTTCACTTTACCAGCAGTGCAAATTATAGGATTACTACCTTGCTTTATGTAAGAATTGGAGTGACTATTATGAAATAAAAATACCCTATATTTTACATTACAAAATGGTGAAATAAGTGTCAGTATATCTGATGATGACATTAATGTCAAAGCCTCTAAAGTGGCAAACTCTTAAGACAGACAGACCTACCTTGGAAAATATGATACTTTATATCTTACCAAGAGTGCAAATGTTATGAGGACTTCTTGGCAGACTTGAACAAAGAGTTAAGCCTATGATGTGATAAACAACTTAATTTTGTGGTCTTGGGATTATAATGTCCACTTGCAGAATGTGTTTTCCTGAACAAGAATCTTGGAAGACTTGAATATGAACTATTGTATTTACAACTAATTTACAAAAAAATGCTACCACTATACATCCTGTTTCTGATAAAATCTGCCATATCACCACCAAAGTCCTAAAGATGAATATCGCTGTAGCACTTTGGAAAACATAAACTGACTTCCCATTCAGAGCATAGCCAATCGCCTGCTTAGCTCCTTTCTTTTCAAACTCCTATACTAGAATACACCAACTTCCTAGTTATGAGATTAACTACATTCAGACCACACTACAGCTTAAGAAGTCCATCTACTGCTGGTCTCTTCTTATACCTCCATCCACTAAACTTCAGTCCACAGACCACAGCATCTCTGTTTGTGCCTCTAAACACTTGTCATTCATTACCAACCGATCTTACTGAAATCAGAGACTAAAACTGCTCAGACCTCAGTTCAAACTATACCTATCTTAACAATTTATAAACACATATCAGAAAACAGGCCATGTGGAGGGGCATGGCGAAGATGCCAAGGTGATAGCAGCACTTTTCTGACGCTCTGCCTATGAAGACTGTTTCTGACAGGATTTTTGTTTTTTATCTTTAAAAACTTTGAAGATTTTTCTCACAAGTAATAATTCTTGACATTGTGAATTATCTATCAAGAAGAAACTCAAGCTTTCAGAGACTTTTATCAAGAAAATTCCTGTCAGAATTTCTACTGCTTAGTACAACTGGATATAGCCAGGAGTCACACAAGAGCCTCTCCTCAGGACAGTTCCATGAAAAAGGAACTTCACACAATAATTTCCAGTATACAGGACCTCTCTGTGAAAATAGATAACTTAGAAAAAATCATGGAGAACATGAAAAAGGAAAGTAAGAAACAAATATAAGACCTAAAAGAAATAATTGCTAAATACTCTGATCAACTAGCAGCCATAGAAGAATCTGTAAATGAAACTGATGTGAGACAGGTAGAAAATGATTCCTTCTAAAACAAAACAAGCAGCTGTTAGAGAAAGTGAAGACCTGGAGTCCAGATCAAGAAGGAACACTATTAGAACATATGGAGTTCCAGAAAAGATGGAAGGAAACAACATGATCCTATTCTTAAATGAATGGCTGCCTAAGATACTGAATCTTCCTGTATCCTTCTCATTTGGGATTGAGAAGGCTCATAGATCTCTTTCCAATCCATATCTCTCCAAGAATCCAGCTACAGTAAGATCTATTGTAAAGTTTTTATCAAGACAGGACAAAGACTTAGTACTGTGAACAGCCTGGTCAGGAAATCCAATACAAGTCAATGGAAAAAATATATGATTTGATAATGACTACACTTCCATTACAATAACAAAAAGAAAAGAATGTGTTCATTTTATCAAAAACTTGACAAAAGCTGATGTAAAAGCTCAGATCTTATTTTCAGCAAGAATCAATATTACCCTGTCAGATGGTCAAAACGTATTTAACAACCTTGAAGAAGCAACAGAGTTTGTAAAGAAAAGCAAACTGTTGGACAAAACAGAAGATACGGACATTTCATTACAAAGTTTGAAAAGACAAGCTATTAATGGCAAATGATCCACAATTGATAAAACTAATAAAAAACTAAAAGAGAAATAAATTAAATAATTTTCATCTGTAACACTATCCAGCAGACAGAATCTATGCAGATGTTATGAAACAAATAAAGCTTAAGGTAAATGAAAGAGTCTTCTTATTATATATGCGTATGTTTTTTTCTCTCTCACTGGTAAATATAAAATTTGAAATTCATTTGAACAGGGTGATTTAAACTGCATCTAGCTTCTCAACACTTGGCTAGAAGGATAGATAATTTTACAGCAATGAAGTAATGATGAAAGTTTATTTATACATACTCATAGTACCTTTAACTAGAGTACAAACCTAAGAAGAAATATGGTATATAATACTCTGGGAACTAGGTTCCCCCATGATAGTATATGTGGGCATGTAAAATTCAATGTTAAAAACAATATGACAGTTATATGCCTTGCACAATAGTTGAACGGGGAGGGCAATACTTTGTATTCCCTAAACAATAGCTTTGTGCACCTCAGGAGGAGAAGGGGGGGAAGCAGTGAAGATGCAGTTGTCAACAAATAGACAGATTTGATTTTGTTATACTGAAAGTCGAGAGAAAAAATATAAAGAAATTAATGTTGTTCATGTTTATAACTGATTTATTATATTTAAAAAGCACGGTAGCTTTGTGGTGTCTCTATAGGCACATTTGATGCTATTAGAATCCATATAACTGTTGCATCTAGCATCATGATGGTTTTATGCATTCAATCATTCTTTTTTCCTTCATGTATAAAAAGTTGGCTAGTTCTGCTCTCGAGACTCTGCTTGCCGCTAGAACTTTCAAAAGCTTCACTTTGCTAGAGTCTCAAGCTCAGCACTGATGTTTCTGTGCATACAGCAGCTGTTTGTTGAAGCATAACATGAAGGAACCAGCAGTGGGACCTCTATACCCTCGTCACCACTCTATGACACTATGCGATGGAAAAAATGGAGGAACCTTGCAGACGCGCTTCAACATAAAGCAGTACGGACAAATCCAGACACCAGAAATGTAAACTCCTAAGAAAATGAGCAGTTAAAGGTATGAAAAAAGATATGTGACATTAGTTTAATTAGAAATATAGAAAAGGTCATCCTGAATACAAAAATAGCAGGATCGGATAATTAAACAGAAGCATTCAGCAGCATACAAGTTTACAATGGTAAAACTGTTATGGTAAACTGAAATTAAGTTACTGGCAGCAAATAGATAGATTGGTGTATATAGGGTTTACAAACATACTGTTATTTATTAAAAGTAAAATACATTTATTTGTTTGGAAATGTATATAAGTAATGTTCTAGTCAAAGATAAAGAAATGTAATAGATATGTGGTAATATGCAAAGCTGTATGAACAAATTCAGACCTCAGAATTGTAAACCCCTAAGAAAACGAGCAGATAAAAGATTTGGAAAAGAAAATGTGATACTACTTTGACTAGAAATATAAAAAAGGTCATCCTGAATACGGAAAATACAGGATCAGATAATTAAATATATACGTATAGCAGAGTACAAGTTTACAATAGTTAAACTGTCATGGCAAATTGGAATTAAGTTATTGGCAGTAAATAGAATGATTGTTGTGTATAAGGTTTTCAAGTATATACTGTCATTTACAAAAAGCATAAGCATACACCTATAGCTTAGAAATGTATGTAAGTAAAGTTCTAGTTAAACATATACAAACCTAATGGATATGTGGTAATATGCAGATTCAGATTATAGAACTTGCACATTTGCCTTTTTATTCTCTCTCTTTCTCTGGGGGAAGGGAGGAGGAGGAATGAAAAGGAGCAGGAGTCACACAATGGCTTAATTCATATATATAAAACTTTTTGGTATATATGTGGTATATATAAAACGATGAGACGTGATGGGGAAATTTGAAATAAGCTTCATACAAACTAATGGTATGATATGAAAAGGATCAAATCTATTAGACATGTTTTTGT
Organism: Protopterus annectens; assembly: GCF_019279795.1. Taxonomy (NCBI): domain Eukaryota; kingdom Metazoa; phylum Chordata; order Ceratodontiformes; family Protopteridae; genus Protopterus; species Protopterus annectens. Next base: position 1,787,164,155 of record NC_056726.1, on the reverse strand, counting down.
TAAACCCTTCCAAATGCTTTCCTCTGATAATATGCTTAACAATGTTGACTTAAAAAGTTTTGACAAACATATACCCCTTACAAAAGTCACTTGGAATTTGTATTAAACACTAGCTTAGTTAAAACAAGGAGGTCCCAACCAGGAGAGATGTTATTTTTTGTTATATATTGTACTATTGGTCAAACCAAGGCAGAACATTAGGGTGATGTAGGCTAACGATTGTAAGATGGAAGAAGGTGGTTTTGATGACTTGTTCATCAAACCAGAAATATTATATTCCATGTTTGGAGTTGTATATAGTTTCGAATATACATTAGTTATGTTTAAAGTTAAATTATTGTCCATGACAATTCATAACACAGAAATGTCTCTATAAATATGTCTTCGTGTAAATGTGTTTCACTTAATGTCAACGGCCTTAATAATAATATAAAGAGAGGAAGTTTAAGTAAGTACTTAAAAACAAACAAAGTGGATATTACTTTTATACAAGAAACTCATATAATAGGAAAAGATGTGAACAGAATGTATTTTAATGGATACTCAATACCATGATCTTGTGGAAAAAATTTTTGCCTGTACCAAATATTATTGATTCATATTAGGACAAAAATTGTATGTTGAGTATGGTAACATTGGAGATAAATAGAAAATACATCACATTAGTTAACATATATTGGATATCTGGTATCGGAGCTGAAACAGCAAATAAATATTTAGAATTAATCTCAGTTAAAGAAAAAGGAGAAATCATATGTGCAGGGGACTTTAATTGCAGCCTTTTTAAGAATGACACTACCAAAAATGGTATTTTTAGAATGTCTGCTTCAGCCAAAAAGCTAAATAATTTTATAAGCATTCCAAATATGAGAGACATTTATGATATAAAAGAATAGTACAGTTGTGTACACCTACTATAAATGTAGATGTTCGAGTGTCTTCACTGTTGCAGTCATAACTGTAGGGTGATCCTGCCAGTAGGCAGCCCGAGGTCGGCCAGAATTCCAAAGTCTGGGTCCGGCGTCAGCTGCTCGAGCAAGTACCCTGACGTCAGAGCGCAGAGGTATAAAGCTGGCAGCTGACGCCATCTTCTCCAGCCTTTCTTGCCCCAGATGTCAGAAGCCCCCCAAAACACCAAAAGGTGTCCAAAGAGGAACACAAATATACCACAAAGGAAGTGGAAGAAAAAAACAACAAAAATAAGAGGGGACTGGTGGGAGGGAAACACCGACTGCAACAGGGAAGACACTCGAACATCTACATTTATGGTAGGTGTACACAACTGTTCCATGTTCTTCATGTTTCACTGTTGCAGTCATAACTGTAGGGTAGAATCCCAAAGCTGTGAAAGAGGGAGGAGGTTACGCAGAAGAAGGGGCAGCTAGAAGACCCTGCAAAACAGCAGAGGCAAATCCTGCCCTGGACTTATTTAGAGTACAAAGGGAGATTATAGTGCTTAGAAAAAGTATGCACTGAACTTCAAGTGGCAGCTTCCAAAATGTCCTTGGTAGGAACTCCTCTGAGAAAAGCTGCAGAAGTGGCAGCTGCTCTAGTAGAATGACTTCTAACAGAACCTGGAATCTGTTTCCCATAGTGAGAGTAACAAAACTTTATTCCATGAGCAATCCATTTGGAAATAGTTTGTTTAGAGATAGCCTTACCTAGAGAACTGGAAGCATAAGAAATAAGCAATTGTTCAGATTTTATGAAGTCTTTAGCTTTGTCCAGGTGAAATCGAAGTTGTCTGTGTACGTCCAATGAATGTAAGATCCTTTCTCCTTTATTTTGAGGGTTTGGAAAGAAGGTAGGAAGGTGAATAGTCTGATTTAGAGCCACTTTAGAAATCACCTTAGGCATAAAAGTAGGATTGGTCCTCAAGGATACTCTGTCCTGATGGAAGATAATATATGGTTCCACAGCCATGAGAGCTTGCAACTCTGAGACCCTTCTGGCAAAAGTCAATGCCAATAAAATAGCTGTCTTCCAGGACAAGAACTTGATATCCGAAGCCGCAGCAGGCTCAAAAGGAGGCAAAGTAAGTTTCTCCAAAACATAATTAAGATCCCAAGCAGGAACAGGAGTAGTTCTGGGAGGTCTTAAATTCTTAGCTCCTCTCAGAAATTGTCTCACAAGCTGATGAGAAAAGATGGGGGGATCAGTGTTGTAATGAGCCGAGATAGCAGAAGCATGAATTTTGATGGAGGAAAAGGAAAGGCCTTTAATAAAAAGGTCTGAGAGGTAAAGTAAAATGGAGGAAATGTCAGGCAAAAGAGGATCAGAACCTTGAGCCTGCATCCAAATACAAAATATTTTCCATTTTCCAGCATAGGATTTTCTAGTGCTAGGCCACCTAGCTTCCAAAAGAACATCCGCAACTTGCTTGGGAAGAGAAGAAGGAATCAAAGGCCCTTGTAGAGCCAAGCTGCTAGGCATAGAGTTTTGATATGAGGGTGGAACATCTGGCCCTGATGCTGGGATAGAAGAGAAGGGATCAGAGGAAGAATCCAAGGAGGTTCCAAGAATAGGTGTTTTAAAGTTGGATACCAAAACTGCCAAGGCCAATTTGGAGCTATCAAAATGATAATCTTGGGTTTGTCCTGTTTTATTTTCAGTAACACCCGAGGCAGAAGAGGAAGAGGAGGGAAGGCATATCCCGAAAGATTCCTCCAGCTGAATGACAGGGCATCCACTTTCCAAGCTGTTTTGTGGTAAGACCTGGTGCAAAAGAGAGGGAGCTGATGATTGAGATGGGATGCAAACAGATCTATCTGAGGACAACCCCAAACTGCAGAAATCCTGCTGAATAAGTTGGGGTCTAGCATCCATTCGTGAGGATCCGAAAGGTTTCTGCTTAGGCTGTCTGCTAAGAGGTTCTGATTTCCTGGAATGAATTGAGCTTGAAGATGCAGATTCAGATTTAGAGCTGTGTCCCATAAATTCATGGCTAGTCTGCAAAGGGGGTAAGAGTGAGAGCCCCCTTGTTTGTTTATGTACCACATGACTGTGGTATTGTCTGTACGAATGAGAAGAGGCCCCAGTTTCAAAATATTCTGGAAGGCTAGAAGAGCATTTTGGACTGCCAACATTTCCTTCAAGTTGATGTGCCAGAGAAGATGCTTCTTTGTCCAAGAGCCCTGCTGGCAAATGTCTAGAAAATGAGCTCCCCAAGCATAATCCGAAGCGTCCGTGGTTATGATCTGAGAAGGTTGAGGCAGACGAAAGGGATTCCCTTCGTTTAAAGCACAAGCCCTGGACCACCAAAGGAACTCTTTTTGGAGGCAGGGAATCAGTGGAATCGTGTCCAGACTGTGGTAATGCTGTGACCATACACTCTTTAGGTACCATTGAAGTTTTCTCATATGAAGCCTTGCATTTGGAATCAACAGGATGCAAGAAGCCATGTAGCCCAATGCCTGCAGGAATTTCCTTGCAGTGAGCTGAGTTAAAGTAGCCAAGGTTTTGAAAATTGAGGCCAGCTGTAATTGTTTTTCTGGAGTGAGGAAGGCCCTTTGCAAGCTTGTGTTTAGAAGAGCTCCCAAAAAGATCATTTGCTGAGAGGGGATCAAATGTGACTTTTTTGTGTTCACTGAAAATCCCAGTAGTAGGAGAAGACGTTGAGCAAAATGCAGATGTTGAAATAAAAGGTCTTTGCTGTCCACCTGAATAAGGCAGTCATCCAGATAGGGGTAAATTTGAATCCCTTGGAGTCTGCAATAAGCTACTACTGGAGCCAGACACTTGGTAAAGACTCTGGGTGCAGTAGATAAGCCAAAGGGCAGTACAGAGAATTGAAAGTGCCTCAAACCTGCCTTGAATCTGAGGTATTTTCTGTGTTCCTGCCTGATGGGAATGTGTAAGTAGGCTTCCTTTAAGTCCAATGTCACCATCCAAGCATCCTGGGAGAGCATTGGAAGACGTTGTTGTAGAGTAAGCATCTTGAATTTTGGAATTTCCAGAAAGGTGTTTAATACTGAAAGGTCCAGAATAGGTCTCCATGAGTTTTGTTTTCTTGGAACCAGAAATAGTCTTGAGTAAAAACCTTTTCCCATCTCTGAAAGTGGAACAGGTTCTATGGCTCTCATGGCCAATAGAGCGTCCACTTGATTTAAGGCCTCTGACCATTGATGTTTTGGCAGATCTGGCCAACTGATAGACCTTGGCAGAGTATGAAAGTGGAATTTGTAACCCCTTAAAATCACGTCTAAAACCCAATTGTCTTGGGTAATATGAGTCCAATTTTGGTAGAAAAGAGAAAGTTTTCCTCCGAGAGGGGCCTCCAGGCAAGGAGGACCTGTAGCCCAACAGAGAGAGTCATTGGGTCTGCTTCCTTTGTGATTGAGATCTGTCTTCTCCCCTTCTAGGTGATGAAGCAGTCCATTGTCTGGACCTGTAAGAGGCCTGAGCCTGAGCCCGACCTCTGGAGCATCTATATCTTCCCCTTTGAGGCCTGTCAGACGTGGGAAAGGACCAATTTTTGGAGGGCCAATTTCTAGTAAATCTAGGAGGCTGAACTTGTAAGAAATCTTTAACAGTCTGCATAGATTTCGCTTTATCCTCCATCTTTTTAATAACCTCCTCAGCTTTAGACCCAAACAAAACATCATGCTGAACAGGGGCATCTAACAATTTAGCCTTAACTTGCTCAGGTAAATTCTGCTCTCGAAGCCAAGCATGTCTCCTGATAACAGTACCAGAGGCTGCGGCCCTACAAGAAGCCTCCAAGGCATCAAAACCACAATGTAAACTATGTTTGCTAACTTGTTCAGTTGCATGCAATACATCCTGTAATTCCTTGTCCTCTGCACATGCAGGAAAGGTAGAAAGTTTTTGTTTTAAAACAGGCAAAAGAAATTGCTGATACTTGAACATATGAAACTGGCAATTTAAAGCTCTAATAGAAAGAGTAGCAGAAGTATACACCTTTTTGCCCCATCTGTCCAAGGCACGAGAATCCTTTTCACAGGGAATAGGATTTTTAGATGAAGCGGCCTTAGCAGCCTTGGAACCCTGAGAAATAGTTTCAGGATCTGCAGAAGGGTTCTTGAACAAAAATTGATGGGAATCAGGGACTCTATAAAATCTATCTGGCTTAGAGGGAGCAGGCAGAAAAGAATCAGGATTCAGGTTAGCTTCAGAGAAAGCATCATCCACAATATCAAGAACAGGAGGAATAGCCAAAGGTCTGTGTTGTGGGAGAAGGAGAAATTCCCTAAGTCTCTTCTTGGAAGCGGAATAATCCTGACCTTCCCAATGAAAATGCTCTCTCATCTCATGCAAGGTTTCCCCAAAAGAAAAATCTTCAGGGGGAGAAGCAGAGGGAATAGAGTCCTCTGCATCAGAATCCTCATAAGGAGGAAAAGAATAATCCTGGTCAGAGGAAGAGACTGAAGACACAGAAGCCTGATCAGAGGAATCATAAGGAATATCCTGTCTAGGCCTTTTTTTCAGGAGGGGGGTGAGAACCCCTAATCATAGTAAGCAAATCTTCAGCCATCCTTAATAATTGCTTCTGGGTCTTGGGAGCTGAATCCAAAGAAGCTTGAGAAGAAACCCTTGGCTTAACAGGAGTCTTTGACTTTGCCTTTGTCTTTGTAGTAATAGTGATATGAGAAGGCCTGAAAACCCCTTCAGAAGCCGGTACCTGCACAGCGGTTCCAGACCCATCTGAAGGAGCGATGTCCGAAGGTCCTGCAGCAGATAAAATACTGGGCCTAGTTGGCTCCCCATGGGAGTCCGTGTCAGCCATCGGTTCCGAAGTGGCTGACGACAGGGGCTGCAAAAGCGCCTCACTGACGACCGCCGAACCCGAAGCTGGCTCCGGCTGCAAAGTATCCTGTTTGGAACTCGGAGGCCTATCCTTGTCCTTGCGTTTTTTGTGAATTCCGGTTGTCGGTAAAGTATCCGACGACATTCTATAATTGAACCGTCTACCGAAATAATTCAAGGCCCAATCGTACCTACGCTTAATAGTACGAGAATTAAACCTGGCACAAAACCCACAGCAAGAAACGTCGTGGTCAGGGCCTAAGCAAGGAAGACAGTAAGAGTGGAAATCTTTATGAGGTATTTGTTTTCCACACGATATACAATTATTAACTTTTTCTGACATCGGAGGAGCAAGAAAAAAGTTTCCCCAATGGGGTACTTAGCTTGAGAAGAGAAGAAGAAGACTTTGGACCAACGACAAGCAAAACACGTTGTCCGAAATCCGCCAACCAACAACTTGCGAGCTGCTTTCCACCGCACGGCAAGAAAGACTGGAGAAGATGGCGTCGGCTGCCAGTTTTATACCTCTGCGCTCTGACGTCAGGGTACTTACCCGAGCAGCCAACGCCGGACCCAGACTTTGGAATTCTGGCTGATATCGGGCTGCCTGCCGGCAGGATCACCCTACAGTTATGACTGCAACAGTGAAACATGAAGAACATCGGAGTCCCTCAAATACGCACATTATTCATATAGGTTTGGTACGCAAACAACTATAGATAAATCACTTGTTACTGATAGCCTGATATCTAAAATACAGGAAGTTTTAATTAGCTCGTGTCCACTATCTGACCACAATGCTATTTTGTTTAAAGTGAATATAATACCATGAGATCTGATTTTTTGGCAGAGACTACCTGCATATATTACTAAACTAAAGGATTTCAGAGAATGGCTATTAAAAGAAATAAAATCATTTCTGGATGTTAATGATAGTAATGAGACGTCTAGAATTATACTCTGGCATACATTAAAATCATATTGATTTGGTAAAATTAAAAGTTGTTATTTAAACAAAAGGAAGGAATGGGATAAGAAGCTAATAAAAATACAATCAAAAATCAATCCATTGAAAAATAGCTTAGATACTAAAGACATAACTATAATTTCTGAACTAAAACAACCAAGTCTAACATACACAGAAATTTTGAATCACAAAGTAGCAATAAATTTGGAGAGAATAAAGTTACAAACTTATTCAACTAACCCTAAAACATGCACAGATTAGCAGTTAAATCAAAAAAACTTAACAAACATCATATTAAAGAAATCTTAGATAATTCCAAGAATAAATCTAAACTCATAACTGATTTAAAGGAAATATTAGAGATCTTTAAAACACACCATGAAAAAGTGAATAACACCACTCTAAGTATTATTGACAATACCATAAAAGACAAGTTCTTGAAAGACAACATAAATAAAAAACTAACAGAGGAACAAAATGCTAAACGTTTTAAATCAATATCATTAAAAGAACTTAAGGAAAGAATATAAAACATTAAAAATAACAAGGCTCCAGGCCTTGATGGATTAATAGGAGAAATATACAAAATACTTCCAGATGATATTCTGATGATTTTAAATGGGGCCTTTGAAGAATTTAGAGAGAATGACATTTTTTCCTTCATGAGAATATGCCATGATATCATCTATCCTAAAGCATGACAAAAATCCTAAACTAGTGACTTCTTATCACCCTATCTCTCTTCTGAATGTGGACTATAAAATATTTATGTCAATTTTAGCTAACAGATTAAACCACTTAATTCCAAAATTAATAGCAGATGATCAAACAGGGTTTATTTAAAAAAAAAAAAGTCCAAGATAGTGTCAATAGACTTCTAACCTTATTAGAATATGCAAATAAGAAAAAAAAAGCATTATCAATTATCAGCTTGGATCTAGATAAAGTGTTTGATTCTATCAATTGGTTTTATTTATTTAAAGTATTAGAAATATATAATTTTGCCCCTGATTTTATAAAGCTGTTAAACAAATTATATACTACTTCTCTATCATACATCAAAACTGATGCTTTTCTATCAGGACCACTTAAAATACTAAAAGGCACCAAGCAAGGCTGTCCATTGTCCCATTTATTATTTGCCCTATCAATGGAGCCATTAGCTAATTATATAAGAACTAATGGCAATATAAGTAGCTTTTCAATTAACTCAAACTATGGTTCCAAAATACAGCTTTTTGCTAATGATATCTTACTAACAATTGGAAATATAGATTCTTCAATAGAACACATTATAAAATCATTGCATAATTTTGAAAAGATTTCAGGCTTAAATTTTAATCATAACAAAACTGAAACTATTTTGCTGAACAAAAAAATAAACTCCACCCTGGAAAAATATGAAAACTTTAACTGGGCAAATACTACATTTAAGTATCTGGACGTATATATAAAACCAAATTGGAAAGATACTACACAAATAAATTATACAAGTCTAATAAATACTGTCAAAGAACACCTGAATAAATGCAATAAAATGTTCTTTACTATGGAAAAAAGGTTAGCCTTAGTTAAAATGATTATATTACCTAAAATCTTGTACATTTTCCAAACTATAATAGCATCTCCTTCCAAAAAATTAATGAAGCAACTTAACTCCCTATTAGTTAAATTTCTATGGTTTCCACAAAAGCCAAGAATTAGTCACACATGGCATTACAGAAATTGGGAAGAGGGTGGAATAGCTTTTCCACACTTAGAACTAGATGCAGAATCAACCATCCTCAATATCACAAGTCAAAGGCCAAATCATAAGTATGCATCTAAGTGGAAAAACTTACATAAAACAATTTTAGTATTTAATAGTGGGGAAACAATAATCAATGACATTCACAGAAACAGAAAAAAATTATCTAGTCATAAAATGTTTTTGTTATAATACAAATAAAAAAGAAAATGTATCTCCTATTGTTTACTGCATAGTAAAGAATTTTAAAGAAATAATGTACAAAGATTATAAGATGAGAAGCTTTATATTTTTAATATTTCCTATAGAATTTACAAACAAATGTTTGGACTCTTTTAACATGAAAAAAATAGAAGAAATGAAAAGAAATGGGTTAGTATTTTGACATCAATTTCTTGATACCAACTGTATATACGAAGCCACTTCCCTTATAGCAAGAGACAACATAAACCAAAACAATTGGCTAAACATACAAACATTCAGAAAGTATATAGTATATGAATTCAAAGTATGTCAAATAGTAAAAGCCACACCTAGACCAAACATTTTATCTCTCTTTTGCAAAATTAGTACATTGTGTAATAATGATGGGTTTTCATTGTCAAGAGTATACAAGACACTACGTGCTGACTTACAAATCCTAGCTGAATCCTTATGGAACTACGCAGAAAAAGTTTATAATTTAGTTTTTCCGAAAATGAGAAAACATTAATACTTAAGTCAGTTAGTAACACTACATCATCTCCCTTTTGGAAAATTTACACATGGAAGTTTATTCACAGAAGGTTTTTTTACTTCTCATAAAATAGCATTAATATCAGGAAGTGAAATATCTGAATGTTGGAAATGTGAAGAAACAGTACGTGCAGATTGGGCACATATCTTTATAGAGTGTAAAACTGTAATTCCATTCTGGTTAGAATTTAAATCTTTTATAAAAACATTGTGGTCGGATAAATGTGAAGTGACTGACTCACTGTTATTATTTAATGCACCAATACCATTGTATATTCCAGGAACACATGTACACCTTCTCTGGTCCCTCCTTCCAATAGCAAGAAAAATCATTACCTCAAATTGGAAAAGTAAAAAAATTCTATCATTTGAGGAATTTATCTCATTGGCCAAAACTGTATGTAATAGAGTATTGTTAACTATAACCTCAAGAACCTCAAGAGTGACACATAAACATCTGGCCTGGTTAAAATGTAAAAAAACTGCTAGATAAAATGTGAATATATGAACAAAAGCATATCTGTTATGGACACTGTATATAGTTATGTTAATTTTACATTGTTTAATAGTTTTTTGTTATACTTGTATTTCTAAAAATCAATAAAAATTATGTGGAAAAAAAAAAGAAAATAGGCCATGTTACCTAACCGCTATAGTTGCACAATTACATTCATCCCGGAAAACCTTGCCTGCTTAATCTCCTAACATGTCCAGCATATAAACTCATACCCACCGCCTCCCCCGTTTGCCTTTTCCATTCCCTACCATATATCTAAATACACTTCTCCTGCCTTCCTTCTTCTGCTGCAGCTCTTAGTATTCTGCAACGTCTGTTCTCTTTACTGCTAAGATTTCCCCTCCATACTTGCATTTACTTTGTGCACTATTTTGTCTGGAGCACATTTACCTCACCTCTATAACGCTTGTATTACAAATGGTGTAGTCCTGATCCTTCTACTTTTTAAGCCTTTTTGTAAATGTAAATATCAAGTGCATAGACATATATATATATATGTATATATATATGTATATATATAAATATATATATATATATATATATATATATATATATATATCCGGATCTACCTGACTACATCGACAGTTCACAACACCGACAACGACTCAGAAGATCGACAAGTCAGAAGACCGATGGAGGAGAACACCGACGCTGAGAACACTGAGATGGGGAAAGGATGTGTAAGTATGCGGGAGTGACGGCCGTTAGGGTGCGAGTAAGGTAAGTGTGCGATGTTGATGGTCTGTAGGGATAGGGGTGGGATAAGTGAGTTAGGGTTAGGGCACGGGTTAGGTAAGGGTGCAGTAGTGATATTTTTTGGGTTAGGGGCGGGTTAAGTGAGTTAGGGTTAGGGCGCGGGTTAGGTGAGTGTGCGATAGTGACGGACCTTAGGGTTAGTGTTTCGGTTAGGGTTGTAGATAGTTGTGTATGTAAGGGTTAGTGTTGGTTTGTAAGGATTTTGGTGTGCTTGTGTTGTGTGTGTGTGGGTTTTGGACAGGGGATTTGTTTTGTTTGTTGTTGTGATGTGTCGAGTGTATGAGGTGTCGTGTTTGTGAACTGTCGATTATGTGGTGTCGGTGAAGTCGTTGGTGTTGTGAACTGTCGATGTAGTCAGGTAGATCCATATATCCATATGTGTGTGTGTGTGTGTGTGTGTGTGTGTGTGTGTGTGTGTGTGTGTGTGTGTGTGTGTGTATGGGTCTACTTTACATGGTCGACTGTTCAAAAAGTCGACTTTCATATGGCCGAGACCATATGATCGACTTTCAAAAAGCTGACCATGTAAACTAAACACATAAAACACAACAAACATTTACCTTAAACTGTTAGCAAGGGGCTACACCCCCCCTTGCACTCCCCGTGGCAGGCTTCGCCCACCCACACCTGTAACTTAAATATACCAACTCCGAGATCGCACTACAGTGCGGAAGAAGGACATTTTCCCATTCCACACTGTACGGAGATAACAGTTCCCCATGGTCATCTTTTCGAAAGTTGATCATATGGTCTCGGCCATATGAAAGTCGACTTTCTGAAAAGTCGACCATGTGAAGGGGACCGGTGTGTATATATGTTTACATCTATGTTATGTTATGCTACTATACAGTAGAATTTATTTATATATTTAATCTTATTTCATTGTTGTTATTCTGTATGCAACCTGGGCTGAGCATGCAAGTGATCAGATATGGTCAGTGTTTTACCCAGCAAACAAAATGAAATAAATAAACAAACTACTCCTGCACTGAACTGTGTGTTTCCTGGTTAATAAAGGAATAAAATTAAGTGAACATTGTGGCACTTATGGTTATTTAGGTATGTGAGTATTCTGTCCTTTAGTTTAGTGTATAGACTCAGACTGTGCTCACTTTTAGCCAGTAACTGTCCACAGGGAAGATTTTCATCTGTGTTACCTAACTAGCTACCCAGGAACAAGGTGGTCATATCATTGTGATGGTTTACTTCTTAACTGTACATGTTTTTGCAGAACCTCTCTCATCTTGCCTCGTACTTGTAGTCTGTTTCTTGTAAAATTTGTGGTTTTCTGGTAAATTGTTGAGGATTGCAGTTGCAAAATAATGGCAGCTATTTGACTTTAGGAAGGCTCATCCATTAGTAAAATGCATGCTAATGTAAAACCTATTATGTCAACTTTCTAGGTATATTTAGAGCAATATTAAAAAGTGCCCTTGATTTTGAGCCTTTGTCACCTCATTATTTTTGGTACTGTCTCTGATTCCTGCACGAACAGATTGTGAAGTATGGGATGTAATAGTGAGGTAAGAAATACACAGCTAGAAACCAACTCATCTTATAAGCCTAGTGTATGGAATTACATCACAGGAGTGACTCTAAATGAAGTCAGAAAGTTACTACTAGGTAACAGACCAACAGAGGCTCAGGAAGGGCTGGTTGCATAACATGGAAGCATGCTAAGCATGCGTGAACAAATGTTAAACATAATAGTATTCACAGAGATCACTGCATACATCATTCGGCCCAAGCAGTTGGTCGTATGGCAATAAATAAAACAAACAGATATCTGGAATGGCCTGCTATCTGATTGCTATAAATATCTCTGCAAGCCTCAGGTAATCTGATTAGAATAATATAACGAGAACAGAGCAAACAAATGGTAGCAGGGGGCTCATGCCCCAACCAAACCTCCTCAATTTTAATTACAGTGGAATACAGAAATAGCATTTTAAATTATATCACAAAATGTGTTTATATGGTTTCAAAAAAAGGAGAAAGACAGAGAGAGAGAGAATGAGAGAGAGAGAAAGACAGTGAGTGGTAAAGTGTTTGTGTTTCTAGTATATCTCATAATAAAAATGCATCCTCAATACATTGCTCATAAAACTCAGACATTGCTTAACATAAATATTAATAAAACAAATGCAACTCCCCACATGGAAATATAGGAATGTATGCAGCTGGGGGGCCATATCAATCTCTATTACAGTGCTTTTCTCTTGGAGAGACAAAATTACACTCTTCCTTAACAGTGAGTCTCTAAAGAAATAGTCTCAGTGGTTTGATAGCTGGCCTTTCAATACTTGAGGCAATGCTGAACAAGGATTACACACAAAGTTTCCAGCAGACAGAATTTTTTGTCTTTGTGCAAAGTTCATAAGCATTATACTCCAAGGACAACCAGAGAATCTTCCAGGACTCTTCGTTAAAATATGAAATTGTAGTTAATGTGTAAAGCCATAAAGTTAAATGAAGGCTGCATATGTTCAAGGGCAGATATCCAAGTGAGTAATGTCCTGTATTACAATAAGTTCACTGTTACTGTTGGTTTTTAGATATGATAAGATATCTTCAGAGCAGAGCAGGATTATGGTCACATGGGGCCCCGGGCAGGGAAGTGGAACAGCCCCCCCTTCCCCTTGGTCATTTTCATGTCCCATTACTTGTCTTTCTCCCATTTCCCATAAACATGGCTCAAAACTGTCAGAGAGCATGCTGTTTTCTTCCTTAGTTTTGAAATGAAGGCAGAGATATGTGTTTAATTTAAAAATCGTAACTTAAATAGCCTTTGTTGACCAGGATAGTCCCACTAGGCTAATAATATCTTTTCAGGGGAAGTCCTTGGTGGTAGTTATACTACTTGGGGGATTTTTGCCAGGGCATTGGGAAACTTCCCCCTCTTCTTTTTGTTAGCTCAGGTGGATATAAAAGATCTCATAGGATTCGGGGCCTCATTTTAATATCACATCCAAAGGATGACACTCTAAGGAGTGCAACAGTCCATGTAAAGATGGACATAAAAATAGTTTTGTTTTTAATTAAAAATTAAGCATTGTGGCAGCATGCTGCACCCGCAAAGAAAGCAGGCTCTAGGCAACTACCTAGGTCACTTAGTTTTGGATCTGGCTCTGCTTCAGAGGATTCCTTGTGGAGTGTGGAGGGCCAGAGATACCTGCAGTAGGTATATGTTTTAATGAATATACATTAACTGATAGTTTGCCAACTTCTTCAAGCTGCAACTCCTCTTATGATAAACGAATAAGATAAAGACAAAGACCGAGAGAAATGTTAAAACATTGCTTGACTTCAGAGAAAATTTTAACAACACAGTGCCTTATGTAATGAAATACATCGTTCTAATAGTGATACAACCCAGTGTATCATTTAGTTACACAGCATAAGAATAAACAATCCAGCAAGCCCAGTGTGTTTTCCTTTATTATCACTTATGCACATGAGCATGGAGAGCAGTTTTAAAGGGATGGATTAAAACTTTAGTTTTGTCTATAAATACGTCTGGCTTCATTATATTATGTTAATGTATTCTACTGGATCATGCCTGCAAATGTTTTTCCTGCAGGTCAGTGCAGCTTCCTAGTAAACCAATATCAGATAAATAACACTTCTTTTATTTATTATCTGCGACAGAGGACTGTTCCACATGGAACTTTTTTATTCTCAAGAACTATGCCTGGTTAAATGACACTCAGAATCGTACAGTAGACAAATGAGGGGAATCAAACCCTGGACTGCAGTACAAAACTCAGTAACAGCTCACAGCCTTAGTCCTGTGCATTTACAGTCTCTAACTTGTGACATAGATATACTCTTCCTAAATGAAGCCATAAGTATTCATTATATTGGCCAAAAATTACCAGTCCATCCATGACCATTTCTTCCCCGTGGGGTCAAAGTGTCACTTCAACAGTGACAATCATTTACAGCCAAGGTTCACACTGCTGGTTGGCTAGCCTTGTTACAGTTGTTCTTCCATGCCATACAATCAACTATGCCTATTTAGAGAGTCCAGTCAGTCAGCTACATGTCTGCGGAATGTGGGAGGAAACTAGAGCACTCAGAGGAAACCCATGCAAACACAGGGAGGACATGCAGACTCCACACAGAAGGCACCCCAGGTGAGAATTGTAATAAAGAACCTCTTGCTGTGAGGCAGCAACACTACCTGATACACCACTGTGTCACCCCGCCATTGTGCTGTCCAACAATGCTGCCAGAAAATCACAAATGTTTTTAAAATTAATGCCAAACAGCATCTTAGAATCTCTTGTGTAAGAAGCATAGGTTAGCTTACTTTTCTTTTAAAGAAAGTAAAACTATTGTATGACACGTGGTTCAAAGCTGCTACACAGCTCTAAATACTATGCCATTTTATTTCCCTTAATATTGTATTTTATGAATATATTTAGGGTCCTCTCATCTCAATAACTTCATAACCTGAGCATCTTTACCCTTTAATAATCCACTCACTCTGTAACCCATTAATCCAGTGCAAACGGTAGAGTTTCCCTGTCTACTTCTCATATACCTGGCCACATTTTTTTCTGGTAAAAGTGGATTTCACAGGTTAAAATCTATTACACCTTAAACACTCTGTAGTTTCAGTTTCATCTAAAGAAATATCACCGTTCCAGAATTGCCAGGCTTCATGACTTGACTTTTCAGGTCTTCACATTTCACATATCACAGTATCCACATATTCAGTCTTAAAGTAGCAATTTGTTGAACTTACAGACCCTGTGTCCTAAAATTCATTCAGGGTATTTCTTATCCAGATTCATGTCCAGTCCTTGCAGGTATATCCCAAGTCAAAGCTCAAATATTCTTTGCTCTGATGCACTTTTATTAAAAGCTGTAAGCTCTGAAGAATGTTACTTTTATTGTCATTTTAACCTCTCTGTTGTCATAATACTTTGCTATGCATGCAAATTCAGTTTATTAACTCCAGTGCCAAAGCAGAACCTGTATGCTGTAGCACTCATACCCTGTGCCTCCTGATTGAGAGTACCTGTACTTTCAATGCACTGTAACAACAGCTACAATTTCTTAGTTATTTCCAGGAATCCTACCATCAGAAGACCTGAGAACTGTAGAAATTCACAGTTAATTATGGCAGAAAACAAGGTGAAGGGGGTCACAGCAGTGAATGCTTTAGGGGCCTGTTAAGGCTATATTCTCACTTCAGGAAAGAAAAATGAATCTAATGAAAGAAGGAAAAGGCCTTTACAATAAGTTTCATTTTTGCCCTTGTACATCTGTTTTGCTAAGGTCTCTCAATTGTTACCTTATCTGCCCCACCATTTCCAGTTTCCCACTTATTACTACACAGATGAAACCTCAATTTCTAAAAATGCAATCAAGCTATGTATTTCAGAAAATCTATTTCCCCTCCTCCTACCTTATTCCTTTTAAATTCAACATACCCTCAAGGCTCTATCATAAAAAACTATCCTACTTTCAATCTTTCTAATTGCCTTCCTGACAGCCTGTATCTCATTCCATGTACATCTCTTCCCAGACAATATAATCATTTACGCTTCTGGCTGTGATACAGCTGAACTGGGAATTAGAAGGAAAAAGGTTTCTTATTCTGTTCAGGGCTGATTTGTAATACATAACTGTTCTTTTTTAAATGGTGACACAATTATTGATGTAACCATTTCCTCAAAAAATCAAGCAGCCATACCAGGCAGAATGTTTTCAATATTTAGAGATTAAACTAGACCCAAATCTAGACTTGAAAAGTCATATGAAGTCCATGTTTCAATACCCCCTCTTTGAAGTGATATGCTACACTTAATATTTTGTTCTGCACTAGCTAGTTATGTCTTTCAGCTTTTCCCGGTTAGGGATCGCCACAGCGGAATTCCGGTCTGCTAATGATTAGCAGTGGATTTTTACAGTGCCGAGTTGCCAGCCTGACACCCAACCTTCAAAGAAGGCACACCCATTCACCCATGCACTTACCTGCATGTCTTTAAATGTCACTCAACCGCGAGGAGAACAAGCAGACTCCACACAGAAGGCGCTCCAGCCGAGAATCAAATGGGAGAACCTCTTGCTGTGAGGCGACAACGCAAACCATTGCACCACTGTGGCCTCTATTGTTCTGCACTAGCTACATAGGATATAATCTTAAGTATCAGTGGCTTCCACATTACTGAAGTCACAGGCCATTAAAGTAATAAAAAAGAGACACCACTGACCAACAACAGTAAAGTATAGCTCTAATGACAGCAAGTGAATGCAAACTAAGTCATGTTGGCAGGATGGGTTGAAGGAAGGATATCTTTGGTATGGAAAATGGCTCGGGAACACGATGCACAAGAAGTTTTATTATGGAAATGTTTCCTAATGACAAAGGCTGCAGAATATTTTATTTTTTTTCGGTAACCTCAAAGAACTTGCTGAATCACTTTTCTGCCTGTTGGCTAAGATCAAGGTTAGCCTAGTGTGTGTGCTTCCGCAGACCACCTGGAAAGCGCTGATATATCACTGGAAGTGCATCTGCTTGAGAAATAGTACCATAGTTTGTCATACAGGTTAGTGAGGAAAGAAGCAGGCCAAACAATGATAGTCTACCAAGTTAATCAGCTTCTAAACTCACTACAGGCTCAAAATGTCAAGTTACAATAAATCTGAAGCAATTTCTAGAAGGACAGTTATGGATATGGTGAGACATTTTATTTGAATTCTAAATCAACAGCTCCTTCCTCTTTCTTCTTTCTGCATTATGTTTTTCTGCCTAAACTTACAAAACGTATGCCTTCTCCATTATGGATATGTAATTATCTATATTACTTTCTTCTGCATTAACCTTCAAAACTCATGTCTTCTCCATCATGGAAATTTAATACAAGCATACCAGAAAAACAAATTAGCTACTATCAGGGTCTGTCAACTCTCTGCAGCTATTACTGCAGCAAAATTGTTCTACTGAAATGAGAGTACAATAGCACTAAGTGGCGATATAACTAGCAAATAATGTGCAATCACAAAAAGCTGGCAAAAAGTCAGTAAAATGTCTGATGACCGAGAACTGCAAATGATGTATATAACTTGTCTGTAACCGCCAGTTAAATAATTTGTTCTACAGCTTACCACAAGACAACTTTAGAAACCAAATGTACAGATGCAGGCACTTGTGTCATGTTTATTATGGGGCTACTTGCTCAGTTAATGGTGCCTGAGCTCAGCACCAGACAAGGCAAGACCACTGTGTCTGTAGGGAGTCAGTAGAAGCACTGCAGTAATATTATGTGGTAAATTCTTGTTGCCATAAGTGCACTTTTGGTTTCTGCAGTTAGTGTACTGCTGAATCTGTTTCTATGGCTTTCAGTACATGGTATTACTATTTGATTTATTTCAGAACTTTGTTGCAGCACATTGTCAGAAACATTCATGGTACTTGGTTTCATCATGTTATGGTACCTATTTCACACTTTTTCAAGGCTTGCCAATGTAGTTAAAAAATGAACAGGGGCAGCAATGCTCAGATGGCAGTACCTCAGGCCAGAAGATGAAAGGTACTGATTGTGACACGGGGATGAGGAACTACATTGTACAGTGACACCCAGCTTCAGTAATGTCACATGGCCTTAAGATCCAGCTGTCATTGCCCAGCTTCAGTAATGTCACATGGCCTTAAGATCCAGCTGTCGTTATAGCTAAGGAACAATTTTTTTTTTCTGTTAAAAGTTCTGCATGATATAAAGTATCCTTTTGCTTCTGTTAAAGAATAATATGTTCAATATTCCACACAGGTATACCTGTATGTTAAAAAGTTATAAACAACTTAATCCAATGCACTTTTATTCTTTTTTATATTTTAGTTTTTTTACATTTACATTACACCACTTCATATTAAGGATGGACTATAAGAAGAAAAAGAAAGAAAGAAAGAATGAAAGAAAGAAAAAAATGACAGGCTACCATTTCTTGGTCAGCAGCAAAAAATAAATCCACAGTAAATGCTGACCGACATCATGTTTTTAAGTAATCCACTAAGATGAAACCTTTACCTGATTGAGTCAACAGTAAAATTAACAGATGAAGTGTACTCAGAGTTTTCCATACGTCTGTTCCATATTCTCTTGTATTAGCATCATTTTACTAAGTAAGCAGACCCAGTTGATGGGATTATTTTTAAGCATGCAGGATTTGTGCAGCAATGTCTTAGAGCCATGCAGAATGGGACTCCATGAAGTGTGGTCTTGACTTTCTTATTGTAAGCACAGTAAACACTGTTTTAGTAAGCCTGGCTGAGTTTAACTAGACACAGTCATTCAGGAATATAAGCTACTCATGCAGTTTGCCAGCTGCTATACTCTTATGTATACATGTGCAGCACTGCTAAATGCTGTCCTGCATATACAAGCATAGCCGTTGACAGTTAAGAGTGCACGTTGGGTATTCAGTGCTATGAGCTCAGCCTGAGGAATAGAAACGGTACAATCCCCTGGGAGACAGATGATGCCTCCCATGGGAGGCTCCTTCTCCTCAGGGATAGAACAAGTGCATACTCTGCAATAACACTGTTTTTATGTGACACGTGATAGGGCAATGATATACTCAAGGGGACAGAACAAAGTTAGTGATAATGGGAATTATGACATGATTTGCAAGCTTAGGCTACACATGACTTGGGTAAATTTTATTTATTTATCAAACTTCTATATTTTTAACATAAACTTCTAAAGAAACACAGATTCAGAAACTCATTTACCAAGATTCCATGTCCAGTAAAGGAGAATACATTCAGTTTATTTTCAACTGTAAAACAGTAGTTGCAGGAGGATATAACTTAGATATAACACAAAATATAGAATTTTAATGGAAGAAATGATGTGTTCTAATTCCAGCAAGATAGTCATACTTGCCCGTGACAGTACTGGCTGTAGAAATGCATCCCATAATTTTTCTAGGCATTAACTGGTATGTTAAAAATGAATGGATGCACCAAGCCAAGCAACTGAAAGCATTCACTTAGAACTAGCTTAATCTAAAGATCCAAAGGATGGAATGGGGCATCCATGGTATGTGTAGTTCATAGTAAACTGGCTAGTAAAGACTACATAGTCTAAGAGAAAAGGAAAGGGGCCATAACAGGAAATAGCTGTAGTGTAGATATATGGCATAAGATGCTTAGAGGAAGATGATAAAACTAGGAAGAAAACACGTAAGATGCTTAGAGGAAGGTGATAAAACTAGGAAACAAAACTGACTTGTAAGTTGTACCAGTGACAGGCATGTTAGGGTAAGAGTTGGGGAGAAGCTTGTACAGTAGGTGAGATGTTACCAGTGCAGGACAGCACTGAAGTGTTGCTAAACTTAAAGGGGTCATATTCAAGACACTTGAGTAGTGGGCATATAGAAGTATAAGCCAGCAAGATTGCAGAGATGACAGTTTTAACCTACAGTGTTTTCAGTGTGACATTTACAGTTTGTTTTTTTGTATACTCATAGGTATGCAGGAAGAAGAAGAATGCTAAGCTATGACACAGACTTTATCTTACAAACACAAGGTGCAGGGTTTGAGTCTCACAAGGGATAATTGGTTAGGCTTAAAATGGCTCGCAAGGGAAGTTAGCTTAGTACTAATCTATGAACCTATGAACCTATGACTAACAGTAATGCACAGGATTTCTCACAGCTAAATATGTCATGAATTAACCATTTATCAAGACAAAGGATATAAAGACAGAATCAGATATTAGAAACAAAATCTAGTACCAAGTGATATCTTTGTCTATTTTCAGTCCTCAGATTATTGAGGGCAGTACTGGCTACCTGAAAAATGTAGGTACCCCTATCACATAAGTAACACCTATGAAAATATAACTGCATAGCAGAGGACACCAGGGGGGAGCAGAGCATATCTACCAATCTTAGCACAAGACATCTGGACAAAGCATAAAATAATGGTGGGGACAAAGGCAGAAAAATAGGAACAGATTTTAAATATTGCTTTTACAAACTTAAAAAAAAGTTGTTAGAATAACCAGATTTATGTTAGCATGCACTTTCTGAAGGATGTGAAGTCGGAAACTCAAATGTATGCCATTATTTAGTGACTTCAATCCTCAGTGATTTGTCAGAAAACCACCTGTTTTATAAGGAACAGGCCAAAAATATGACTCAAAAATCTGGGCATTCTGCGAAAATCTGGAAATCTGAGAGATATCCAGGATACAAGATAGAAGGGCAGTGCAGTAAAGCTATTCAGCTTGGGATCCAGAGTCTACTACTCAGGGGGAGACAGGATAGAAATGGTGTGGGAATTGTAGTGAGTAAGAGGCTTCTTTCAGAAGGCAGTAAGGGATATCATCTTCATTAGTGGCAGACTCATAGCAATCAGACTCCAGTGCAATGACAGGGCAGTACTTTTAATTTCCGCCTATGCCCCATAGCAGGCTTGTGATAGTGAGGAAAAGAATGCATTCAAACAGCAGTTAGGAAACTTGCTAGATAAAGTAGGACAACATGAGTTAATGTGGATAATAGGGGACCTAAATGCATGTAGTGGGACAGACAGAACAGGGTATGAAGACTGCCTGGGTCCACATGGGTAGGATAACAGGAATAAAGAAGGAGCAGCCATTCTAGAGTTCTTGCTGGCAAATGGCTTGATGATGGCCAACACATGTTTCAGCAGGAGACCATCACAAGGTTGCATTCAAGTGTAGTCAACATGCAGCTTAGGTAGACTTCCTCTTAATAAGAAAAGGGGACTTGGGTAGAATCAGTGATTGTAAAGTCATCTCCAGTGTAACAGTAGGCCCACAGCATAAACC
Source organism: Protopterus annectens (assembly GCF_019279795.1). Classification (NCBI taxonomy): domain Eukaryota; kingdom Metazoa; phylum Chordata; order Ceratodontiformes; family Protopteridae; genus Protopterus; species Protopterus annectens. The sequence continues at coordinate 1,787,142,856 of NC_056726.1, read as the reverse complement.
TCTAGTTGCCTCAGCCATCTTCAAGCAGTGATTAGACAAGGCTCTAAGGTCTACAGAAACCAGGCTGAAGACCTGGATGTTAACTGCAGAGAAAGCACAACAATTCAAGGAAGAAGTGGAAATAGGTGGACTTATATATGTGGACAAGCCACGTATGGAAATAAGGTGCATAAGGAAAGCCAGTAGTGGAATGCAGAAGTCCAGGAAGTCATCAAACGAAAGGAGGAGTTCAGGAAAAAGTGGGAGATAGAAAAGAAAGTCCAGGCAAAGATGTAATACTGGTTGCCTAATAAAGAGGATAAGAAAGCAGTTGGAATAGCAATGAGCAAGACATCAGAGGCACTGCATCTGATTCTGGACACTGGCTCAGTAGATGGCACAAGGAAACACTATCAGGTTGCAAGATAAAGACATAAAGATAAAGAAGATAGTCAGACACTCTTCATAAGGGATGCCAGTAACAACCTGCTCACCAGTCCACAGGAAATTACAGGCAGATGGAAGGAGTACATCCAGCAGCTTCTGAATGAAGAAAACCCCACAGAAATGGTACTTTCCCAGATATAGCCTACTATGAAAGAAGAACAGCCCACCCCACAAGATGTAAAAACGGCACTTGGGAAAATGAAGTCAGGGAATCAGGGAAAGCAGCAGGATTAGATGAGGCTACAGATATGATCAAGATGTTGGTTGAGTTAAGGGAGAAATGGATTTAAAAGGTATTCATAGCAATATGGAAGGATAGGCACATCCCAAATGACTGTAGAAAAAGCATACTAGTGCCAGTATACCAAAAACAATGTGGACATTCACAACTCATGCCACACTGCATGAAAGTAATGCAAAGGGTGATTGATAAATGAATATGCAAAGTAGTAGAACGTAAGATGGGAGATGAGCAGTTCAGAAATTGCTCTATATGTGCCTTGCATATAGAGCAATTTCTGACCCAGCTTTAATGGAAATGCTGCAGATTCACAAGTCAAATGACACATGAGTCACTCGCTCAAAGGACCTTAACCTGGTATATGACATCAACAGAACTTGCTGGACAGACAGATTTGTCTCACAGAGATTGCCCCACCTTTGGAACAAGCTTCCTATTCATGTTAAACAAAGCCCCTCATTGGCCCTATTTAAGCATAATTTGGCCGATTGGATGGGTAACTGCAAATTCATCCTGGGGGTTCCACCTGTGTCAGTCTTGAACAGGGGCAATAGGTGCTGATTTTAGTGGCTGCTTGGACCACACACCCTTGGGAACATGGGTTAAACTTGGATGGCTTGTAAGGGCCCTGGGGTTTTTAGCTTAGTAACCTCCTATGATCTAATGATGCTATGATCCTATGATTCAGATTCAGATTCAGATCAGCATGCAGCACAAGTGGCATGATGTTTGCAGTGAAATAGAAAGTTGATAAAAAGCTAGAGTTGAGGAAAGAGTTCAACTAAGCATTCCTAGACTTGGAGAAAGCATATGACAAGTTAACAAAAAAGTTCTGTTTGGGCAGTTCTGCGATTGTTCAAAGTCCCAAAAACATTGGTAGAAATAGTGCAAGCTATATACAAGGACCAATGACTCAGCTATGAACAATGCTGAATCTCACAGATGAGTTCACAGTGGGAATGGGTGCACATCAGGGTTCAGCTGTGAGCCCAGTGCTGTTTATACTGTTTTTTAGCAAAAGGTCAGAGGGGACAGATCGACAAAAGCTGCTGAATGCAAACAATGTGGCATTACAAGCAGTCTCTGAACAAGAACTTCAGCAGCTGAGAGGGTATTTGAATGCAAAACTGAAGACACATGGCTCGAAACTGAGTACAGGTGTAATGCCAGTAAATGGAGGAAATCAGATGATGTTGAGAAATATGATGAAAGGGAAAGCAATGAAACAGGTTAGCAGCTTCAAGTACCTGGGAAGGGTGGCTGAGAAGAAGGGAAGTCTGAATGATGAGGTCAAAGGTAAAATCAGAGCGGCAGCAGCCAGCCTGCATAGAGTGTCAAGCACAGTGTGTGATAAAAGAATGCCAAAGGAACTGAAAAGTAAGGTGTACAAAACTGTGGTCTGACCAGTACTACTGTATGGCACAGAAACCTGGGCGGTGAAGGTAGAGCAGCTGAGAAAAATAGACATGATGGAGAAGAAGTGCCTTAAATCGGTAACAGGATGCACGCTGTAGGGCAGACAAAGAAATAAGGACATCAAAAGAGAAGCCCGAGTAGCTCCAACTGCAGAGAAGGTCAAAGATAACAAATTACAGAGGTTTGAGTACATGTGCAGGAAACCAGAAGACAATCTGGTGAAGAAGATTTGGAATAGACAGGAAGAAGGCAAAAGGAACTAAGGGTGTTCAGGAAATAGATGGCTGGATTGCATGAGTGTAGAGCTGTGACAGTCAGGCATGAATGTTGAAGGAAGGTAGTAGAGTGGGCTTAATCAAGAGAAATGGGACAAGTTAAGTAACACCCCCTGAACCCCTGTAGAAAAATATAGGAAAAAATGGCTGTTGATGATCATCATCAGAGATAAAGACTTAAACCTTCCCTGTGATATAAATAGGACTTGCTGAAGACACATGTTTGTATCCCAGAAACTACCACATTTCTGGAACAGGATCCTCACCCATGTGAAGCAGAGTTCCTCCCTAACCCAATTCAAGTGTAACTTTGGCAATTGATTGGGGACTGGGAATTCACCCCTGCTTCGGCACCTATGTCTGTAATGCACACAGAGAGCCTGAAAATGGTTAATTTCCCAAGCCCCTGTTTGTAAATGTTTCATCTTTCAAGCCCCTGCTTATACTACCAAGGGTAGCAGAACTTGTCAGAGACTTGGGTGCATGCTTAAAAAGACCCCAGTGGCCATTGTCCTAGTATAGATCTATTAACTTATGAACCTATAATAACAGAAAGGCAGCATCACTTATCTATCAGAATACCAGATCTGGCATTCAAAAATCATTCATTTGCACTATGTATGACTCTCTGACATCTGAAAATAAATACGCATGAGTAACAAGGTGAAAGACACCATGTGTAGATGAACTACAGGCAGTAGTATAACAAGGGTGGGGCAAAGGAGGCAGCCACCTATTGGGCAAAGTGTTAGGGTCACAATCAAGAGTTGATGTCTTGATTTTTTCTGCATGGAAATGCTTTTGTTTTGTTGTTCTTCGATTGAACCGCTGAGGGGGTGTGGATCTGTAGGGAGCTGATTGATATAAAAGTACCAACTATGTGTCTACAGTAAAAAAAACAAAGCCTTTTTTTGAGGGGCTGTGGATCTGGCTGCTGTAAGAAGCTGATTAGTACAAAAGCACCAACTGGCATTCTACAGTAAAAGCCCAAGTCTTAAATTTACTTCCACAGTGGCACCTTTAGTAGTGTAACTTTTTTTCTGTCGTTAAAATCTCACATCTTACTTTTGTTTACTGATTTGCACACATGAATACAAGGCCATCTATAATTCTGCAGTATAGGAATAGAAAAGGGCAGAGTGTTACATGCAAGTATTTAATTGCTAATATGATAATCCAGAATTCTAAGTAGTTTTATACCCAAAGAAATGCCCTTTTTTTCCTGTACATCATCAACAATTCATACTGACAGATACAATATATAAACCTGCAGTCCTGAGCAAACCACAGCACTGCAACATTTTAAGGTAGTATAGCTGATATTGTTAAGTGGAAAACCCTTAGGGAAAAAATCATAAACATGGGGATTGTCATACTGTAGGAATGGAGTGGATATTATGAATGCGCCCTCTGTGGTTATATATCCGTCACTCATCACTGCTAGCAGTAAACTCTATTCTGTACAATATTCCATTATCCTATATACCTGATAACAATGCTTTAATTTACGTTACTTCATCAACTGCCTGCTTATTGTCTCAGGGCGATAAAAAGCTGAGAGTTCACTGTGCAAAACTAGAGCAGGCAAGGATTATTAAAAGATATATTGATGCAATGTTTTGGGAAAGGCAGTGGGAAGAAGTATTGATTGCCTCAGAATGAACTACTGCCCTCTAATTATCTTGTGCCATCAGACAAACCATTACCAGTTAACACTTCTTCCCACAGTATCCACATGTTCTCTGTGTCCCTTGGATGCCATTAATGTGTGTATAACATCCTCACATTAATTTGTTTCAACTCCTCTCAAGCAATATTTTGTAGCATACTCATGTCCATTAGATTACATTACAGCTACAACAGAGGTTAAATCTCTTTAGTTATACTGAACTGATTCCCACTCACTGCAGTGTCTGTTTACCTCAGCCATTTCTGCATTGCTGCCTGAAAAGGAATCAGCTGTAGCATTCTGTGCTTATGTAGCTTTTCTTTTTTGCTTCATCAAATTTGTTTGCCATAGTCCTTTTAAGCAATTTCAAGCAGCTGGTTAGAATGGGGGTGCAGAGCAATACTGGAAAGGTATTATTTCCCACTATAATAGGTGGAGGGCTTTGGAAATTGTAGCTTAACAATTTTTTTCAATGTAGGATCCTGCTGCTAATTATCCATGTCAGAATCCCATCTCTTTCATATCTAATAAGGTTAAAGCATGTTTTTCAACAAGAAAAGGCAAACTGTTGAAACATAGTATTGAGAAATACAGGGTGCACCCCAGTCCTGCCTGCCTGCAAATAATATTCCCCCTTCTAAATACCGCTCTGCTTCCCATGGAAGATGTCAGTGTAATATGTACGTGTGCGCCTTAAGCTTTCAGTACTTAGCACTCCCAGCTGTGATGGTTTTACTTATGGCTCCTGAACCTGAAGACATCAAATCTTGACATTGCTTGGCATACAATACCCATCATAGTTGAATTCTTGGTTAAAGCAAAGTCTTCCCTATCTGCAAAATTGCTACAGTACTAGCAATGTCATATTGCATGAAGGTTTAGTTCTCTACATTTCTCCCATTTGATTAAAATGTTTGAGACAATGGTTTACTTTTTCCTGGCAACTGTCTAAATGTAGATATTGCTTTCTCAAAGACAGCATGACTTCAGGAGAGCTATTGGACATGCTCAGTTCCTGCTGAGCGTTAACGCTATTCTTACTGATAACAGCTAAGGGCCTTCCTTGCAAGACCTGAATGTTTTTATACTGATTTGATGGAGCATGTACACTGGATAGTCACTTCCAGACACTAAAAAGTGTTATGGACTGGATGTGACAGCCATATCAGCCAGTATTTCTGTATGTTGCCTGCATTAAACAAACTGGTTTACCTGCCAGCCTAATATCTGCTGATGTGTCTCAAATCCTGAGCTGCATTTTTCTGTCAATGTCTGGAGGCAGTATTTCATGTAGATGATATTGTGAGTACCAGGATTTTGTCCTTCAATGCAAAAGATTTCTAGATCACTGTTACAGGTTCCATATCACCAGACCACACATACAGTTAACCATGTCAAGACCAAATCTATTCTCTTCAACCCAATGCCTGAGATGGCATTTCTCTCCCTGCCCGGCCCCGTACTCACCTCAGATACTTGATTCCTGGTCCTGATCAGCTGCTTTTGGACTAGTAATTTCCTTACATAATTAACTAGATATATGGAATGATCATAAGTAATCATTTTTAGATGTCATCTAAACTGGAAACCTATCAAAACAGACCGTAACTAAAGAAAATCTGCATTCAAGGTAATATCCATTCCAGAACATACTGCATTGCTTACAACATAAAGGTACACACCATTGTATGATAATAAGAATCTTTGATATAAGTGTGTATATATATATATATATATATATATATATATATATATATATATGTACATATATATATATAAAACACTGTAAGGTATAACCAAAAGACTAACCTGAGGAGACAATAAGTAACTGTACTTACCTACAGCAGGCAAGATGAACAGAATAAGGAAATCGATATTTACTTTATCTATTTTATTTATTATTTGGTCACATTTTAATCTGGGGCTATGACTGAAGGTTTTTATTCAGAGTAAAATGGAATTCATATGTGTGATAAATTACCTCTTTGGGCTACAGGAACACTCATAGCACACAGTTCTGGATGCAAAAGGGCTGGCATCCTTATTACTGATGCAGTCAGTGACCAGCTAGATTATTTGTTTACTGAAAAATTGATGCAAAGTCTTCAGAAACACCTTGACCAAAGAAATAAGCTTCTTTTATTTTTTTATGTAATCATTAATTAACTGAGTAAGAAGTCTGGTCCATATAACTATTTCAGACTTAACCAGGACTACAACAACAAAGGTAAATACACATGGTTTCCATACAGCGTATATGGACAATTTTAATATAGCTACTCAACCAGCATATTTTTGGTAGGAAACCAGAATACCCAAAGAAACCCCATACAGGCATAGGGAGGAAAACCAAAGTCCATACAGACAATGGCCACACATCAAGACTGAACCCCAGCAGCTTAAATGATTAGTCATGGGCATGTCCAGTGTAGAGCATATGGCCAATTAGCATTAGCCTCTTCCCTGGATTCAGTCTCCTTTAGTACCATCCGTTGTAATATGTTGTATCACAGGAAATCACTGTGGTAGGGTATTCTCTGAGTATGAAAGTGTTACTGTGAGTGCTTGTCATATGTGGTAGGACATACCAGTCATGGTAAGGCTTTCTTCTGTTGAGTGTTTACAGGAAAGCTTGTAAACACATATTTGCATAGACACAGCATGCACTCACGACATATATTTAGTAACATCATGCACGGTCAATTTGGGAATCTTTCTAGGCTCACCACCATTGATGATGTCCTGAAAGACTCTTTTGATAACCTTTCCAATGATTTTCTTGAAAAAGGATACGTACAAGAAGAATTTAATTTTAATAGGAAAATCAAGTTAGATCATATAAATATGTCTCAACCTCTTAAAGCAAGAAATCTGGACAAGGCCATTAATAATGTCGGGACAAAAGCCCCAAAATAGGGACAATTTTTAAATATTGCACTTACAAACATAGAACGTTAATAGAATAACAGATTTTGCTTTAGCATGAATTTTCTGAAGGGTATGAAGTCTAAAACTCAAATGTCTGTCATTCTTTTCTGCCTTCCATCTTTAATGACTTGCCAATAATTTGCCAGAAAAACAAAATTTTATGAAAAACAGTCCAAAAATACGAGGCAGAAATCTGGACATTCTGCAAAAATCTGTACAGTTGCGAGGTATGATTAAGATAGAAGGGGCACCACAGCATGACCCCCACTTCAGTCCTACAGTCATTAATGAGGATGTAATGATAGAAACAGCTTCTGAAACAGTGAGTATGCCTTGTATGCACTCTTGAGACACAACTTTTATGTAATCGTATATGCAGAAACTGGAACATCCTAACAGTTGATGAGAAGCTTAGGAACATCATTGGTAATACTCTTAGCTTTTGCTGTAAGAACAAGAAAAACGTAAAAAGGTTGCTGTGCTACAATGACTCTTTCTCTATGACAGAAATAAAGGTTAATAGTTACGGCACTTTTCCTTGTTTAAATTGTGAATTCTGTAAATTTATCAATAAGACTAATGAAAACTGCCATCAGACAATGGGCAGGAAGTATAAATTTACAGAGTATACAGATTTTAACAGTAGAAATCTTATATATTTAGCTAGATGTCACGCATGTCAAGCTTTTTATGTAATCAATAATATGTTAAATATATCAATTGCACATAAAATAGATCCACTAATGTTCTTGCTAAGCATACTCTAGAGAATAGTCAAAAATATCACTTTAGATTTCAAGACATATCTTGCATTAAATTTAGGGCAGTGCAGTGGTGCAGCGGTTAATGTTGTCGCCTCACAGCAAGATGTTCTCTGGTTCAATTCTCTGCTGGGGTGCCTTCTGTGCTGAATTTGCATCTCCTCTTTGCGTGGGGTTCCTCCAGGTATTCTGGGTTTTCTCTTACATTTTCAAAGACATGTCTGGAGTGTTTATTCCCCAGCCCTACACTGAAAGGACTTTCCCAGTCAACAAATGTTATATAAATAAATTCAATTAACGTGGGGGCAATTTTAAGGATTATACTGAAATTGCAGTACTATGCTGGATCTTTAAAGCTAGATGCAGAAAAGTTTCCTGGTTTCAATGGTGTTGTTTCTTTCAAGCCAATTTTAAAGAACAGAAGCTTGAAACATTAATTTATTTGCATTTTTTGTACTCATACACCTTGTAGCAATTATCAGTTATTAATTCTTATGTGAATGTGACCTCAGGATGTGACATCATCATTGAGTGATGGTGCTATATAGGCTGGTTTCCTGGGAACATTGGTAATCTTGATAAAGTGATAGAGAAAACATGTTTGTCTGTTACTTTTGCTTTTGTGTAATAAAGTTCTAATTTGCTGGTTGCTTTCATTTGGATATTTTATGTTTTAATTTCTTGGACTTAGTTAGCCCTGGTAGTTTTCATTTTGATTTTAAGCCTTTCTGAGTCTCAGGGAAGCTTTCTGCGCTGCTTGTAAGCTAGTTTAGTGACAGAATGTCATGAGAAGAAACATACTCTTTATTACCCTTATGGCTGACACACCACTAAGAAAAGATTTACTTGGCTTATGATGTGGCATAAATATCAACATGTGCGGTCTGTCTCAGGAAGCAGCGAAAGCCTAGCTACATTGTTTAATTTTTTATCATCTTTACTAAGCCATCACATTTTACTTTGTAAAGCATTATTGTCAAATTCCTAATGAAGGAAAAAAAAACATAATTAAAATGTTGCTTATTTTGGTAAATGCAAAGTATTTTCTTCCTATTTTTTTAACAGAAACATGACTCCTGAAACACAAATAAATATGTTCAAGATATTCAGATTTTCTGTAGATCTGGCACTACAATTCATACTTTAAAAACTATTCCCTTTAGGAAATGTGTGATTTTCATATTTCTAGGTTATAATCCCAACTTTTACAACAATATCTCTTTGGGAAATGTATGGCTTTCATGTTTCTGAGTTATAATCCCAAGGAATGATCAAACATTAATGTTAGCTGCTTACTAAATCTAAAAAGCAACATTTTTAGTGAAGTATCTCTTAGAAGCTTGTGAAGTAATTATGCAAAGATCATAAGTAGCAAAACAAAGCCAAGTATGCTGTTACCATAATCCTATGGAAAATACATTTTACTGATTCACTTGCAGGTGTCTCTCTAGTAATCGATTCTCCTGGGAAGAGAATACTGATTCAGGGATTGCTGACTACTACAGCAACAGTAGCCCCCCTCCCCCCAACACACGCACATGCATACTCTGGCAGTCAAGTGCACGGGATATTGCAGATGGATAGCTGAACAAACTAAAAATGAAGAGAAGCTATGTGAGCCATATACTGCAACAGCTGATTAACTAGCTGTATATATATATATATATATATATATATATATATATATATATATATAAAGAGAGAGATGATGTGTATATGTATGTGTGTGTATGTATGTATATATATATATTCACATATGTATATATATTTATATATAGACATGCTTATACATATCTATCTATAATGGGAGCAGAAAACTTTGTTGATGAGTCCGTTCATTGATACAGATGATCAAAACTCAGCTGATCAAAGTGAACCAGCTTTGTCAGTATGAAATTGTGCTTGAGTGTGTTTCTGGAATATGCCCTTTCTGCATTGTAGTGCAATCTCAGAGCTGATATATTTATATATATATATATATATAATTAGCAACGGTTGTGGGGAAGCAACTTATATATTGTTTACGTTAAGTATTTTTTTACAAAGTAAACTGAATGAAATTGTGCTTAAGTATTTTTGGTGAAAATGCCCTTTGTGCATTGTAGTGCAGTCCTGGAGTTGATATATACACTTATAATTAGCAGGAGTGTGGGAGGGCTCAACTTGTATTTTGTTACAAGCTATGTAGACATCAACCTGCAATAAATCCATTGTGTTGAGTTAGTTTATAAAAATGTATCTCCATAGATACAAGCTAAGAGCCAAGTATCTATATAGCACAATAGCTGAGCAGTTTCTCAGGAATAAGAATATCAGGTGACTATTTAAAGGATGTCTAAAGGAGTCCAGCATCAAAGCCTATATTCTGGATTTGTAATTCTGTTGGACATATACTATTCAAACAATGTTTAAACTCTTGTATGTTTTGCAATTTGTTTTTATTCATGTATGTTTGTAACTTATTTGAAATGCCATTTGTTTATGAGCTCAGAAGTTCCTGAATATCTTGATATTTATTCTACTGTTTTGTTTCACACTGTTTCTGCAATTTCTGTCTATGAGCTCACCTGGATCTTGGCTGAAAAGAGTATGAGGACCATCCCTGACAGAAGTACAAGGAGCTTCCAGTGTCAAGAAACCAAGAAAAAAAATTAAATGTTTGTGGCACTCATGCATTTTATTTTAGTTCTGAACAACCCACCTACCCAGTTATCAATGTAATAAATAAATGAATACAGGCAGCAGAGTGATATACATGTTACATTTCTCATTGAGTGATAAAGGGTTGAGCTATCATCAACACAGGCACCTCCTGCACTGACTACAGAACCGTACGTCCAACGGAGGTGAGCACAAGCACCAAGAATGTCTTCCATCGTACAAAATCATTATAGTATTGTTTGGTCAGTTTCTTCTTAGACTGTTAAATTCTAGACCTCCAAGGGATTATTAAACCCATGTATAGTGGACAGTTTTGGCTATGGGGAAACCTAATAAATCTGCAGTAGAATGCCCCTTTTGAAGCTTGTGATAAACACTTATTTTGATAACACTCAGGATTTCACTGCTGACCACAATCTGAACCACTGTTCTGGATACTTCTTCAATCTGATCATCACCTCTTTACTTCTGAACACTTATCTGAATGTGAACCCTTCTTGCTGTGAAGAGTCTCCATGCATCAGTATATATTTAATGTGGGTCACTACTGCTGAAACAAAAATGTACATGGTCATCAGATATCACCTACTTTTAAAAAGGCTCATAGGAATAATATTAGCATTAAACTTATACAGCCAGTATTCGACTATCAATTACCATAAAGCAAAAATATACACACCGTGGTATAATAAAATAAAGTAACTCATAGCTGTATACTTTAACTATTTGTTTGAGAGAAATGTTTGAAGGTTTTTAAAACAAAGGCTCTTTGCTAGCTTTTTGATACACATGAAACCCAAGACAAAAAAAAATCAGGCTTCTCCTTCATCTGAAGTTGAAATAACTACGTCATTCATTTTCAGTTTATGATGCAGTCTTGTTATTCAACACAATGATAGTACTATATCTGACTGACAGGTGTCATGCAGGAAAAGTAGCCACAGATAAGAGAATTAAGAATGATACCAAGCAGGCTTCAGAGCAATGTCTAGAAAGCAGGCTCACAGATGTCTTCCTTACCAAACAGACTGCAACATGAGGCAAACCTTTTAACCTGTATACACCGAAAAGTATGGAAATCTAACCCAAAATCTTGACATCTAATTAGCATAAAACATGACTACCAAATAGCACATTCTTCCCACTTCCAAAATTCTACCTCACAGACTCATTTATTTTTGCTGCTGAAAAGGGAGATGTAAGATGTGTGTCCTCTTGTTTTAAATTATTAGTTTCACTAGCATGTTGGTCATATAGTGTGGTTTTCTGTGTACTAGAGAGCTTCAAAAATCACATTTGATGAGAGGGCTTCAGAAAATTGTGGGATAGGGAAAATAAAGCATGAAAACAGGGGTATACCTGCAAAAATAAGTACATCTTTTGCAGGGGGTAAATCAAGGTTGAAAACGGGAATGTTCCCCCAAAATAGGTACTGTTGAAAAGTCTCATGAGTGTCTCCTAAAGATTGCCAAAAATCTCTGTTGCAATGTAAATCACTGAGTCTGGCTCTCTGAGCTGTGCTTTGGCAAAAATGTTCTGAGTGAGGGGGAACCCCAGAACCCCCATGCTGGGAATAAGTCTTGCAACCCCCAATTAAATATAACCTACCTCATGGTCATCACACATTTGGGATGTTATTTTTTAAGGTGGTCTACTTAGAGAATGGTTAACTTTCAAAGATTTGTGCTAAAAATCATCCTTCAACCATTGGTGAAGCTGCCGGTCACCCCACTATAAGGGTCCTATGAAACAAATTAAAGAAAAATGATGAGACCCTCCACAGCAGCAACACAAGAAGTACTGCCGTGCAAGAAGGAAAAAAAAATATATATGATAGAACGTAAAACAAGAAAAATAGTTTCTACCTGTGATACTGTTTGTCAGACTCAGACCACTTATCATGAGTGAATATACAAATGTATACACCTCATTTCCTAAGCTAATCAGCTTAACAATGGCCACGCTATAAATCTAACATCACTCTGTGGAATACATTCACTTGGAGAGATTTGGACTACACATTCCATTGTGCTTCTTTTACTGTTTACATAAATAAAAACAGCAGCTATTTCCTACAGAGGCAATAAATAGACTTTTGGCCATAATGGTCACAGCATGCAAAACATATTTGGAAGTGTGAAAATAGTGTCCTTTTTGCATGGTTGTGGCCACATGTATTTACTGAAGAAGTGATTGTGCTGTGCTTAAAGAAGAGAATGTAACACTTAAAGTTTCAATGAAAAAAATGCAAGCTGTAGAGTTTACTTTGCCCTTGCTGAAGTACAGCACACGGTTTGCATCGGTAACGAGGTGGTAAAGTAAAATTAATGAATACGTGTCTCCATTGCTATAACTGCTACAGTTGGAAAACAACATTAAGCAATGCCTGCCTTCCGTTTAGGAATGATTCAAGCATACTTTGTGTTCCTGTTCTCTTAGGCATTTTGTCAACAGTACTTCTCCTGTTCCTATTCTCTTTAGCTATGCTGCCAAAAGCTTTTCTTTTCCTGCAATAATTCATGCAGAAACTTATGTCACTCTGATGGCTTACACTAGGCAATATTTTGCCATATAGACTGATTTTTTTAAAATGGAGCTTGGTAAGCTACAGTGTTAAGTCAGCCCAAATGTCTGCTATATCCACCTGCATTGTGTTACATCAGACAGAACAGCACTACACAACATCTGCTTCACTGGTGGGGGAGGCCAGTGAAAGGTTTATTGTCCTCTAGAGTTGTGAATGCAATCATTTTCAATGTAAGTAGTGCTTGTTATAGCAAGTAACACAAGATATAAAAATCTTTTAGTAAAACTTCACTTCATTTCATGAAAGGTTTGAAGCTGGACAGCAGAATTAGCAGATAAAATTATTTATTGACACAAAGTTCTAGCTCCTTTTCAGGAGAAGCCAAGCCCCTTGTCCAATTGTCCAAATGTGACCAAGGGAATCAAATCCAAGAGTGCAGCAGAGTTTGGGTCCAGCAGTACATTGTTATAAACATCAGCAACAGACAGCAAGAATCTGTCTATAAAGTGAATTTGTTATCTATTTATTTACTCATGTTTTGAGAGCACCTTACCAGAGGAGGGTAAACTGTGCAAACATTGTAATATCTAGTGGGAACATCAAAAGGCATGCATAATGAGCAAAGATCAAAATACTTACATCTAAGAGGTTAGCCAGAAAGAAAGCTGAAAAAAATTGATTGTAAATCCCTTAAGTATTGAATGTAAGTGTACTCCATTGGAGACATATGAATGCAAACAATTCACACTGGAAAAAAACTGTGCTGTAGGAATGAAACATACGTCTTTCAGAACTGAAGTGCATAGATACATGCTAGCCATCCACTCGGACAACAGACCAAACAGTGAAGTAACATTATCTTCTGAAACTGCTGCTTATGTGCAAACCCTACCAAAGAGCTTCAGGATAATAATAATAATATTCTTCTTCTTTTGGCTTTTCCTGGTTAGGGGTCACTACAGCAGATCACCTGTCTGCTCATGACTGGCAGTGGAGTTTTACAGTATCAAGTTGCCAGCCTGACACCAAACCTTCCATGGCAGGCACACACATACCTAGGGCCAATTTAGAGTGTCCAATCCACCTACAGCATGTCTTTGGGAGGAAACCGGAGCACCCAGAGGAATCCCACGCGACCACAGGAAGGACATGCAGACTCCACACAGAAGGCACCCCAGCCAAGAATTGAACCGGAGAATCTCTTGCTGTGAGGTGGCAATGCTAACCACTGCACCACCATGGCCACCCCATAATAATAAAAAAATAATGTCACAATACTGCAGAAAGTAGGACAGGATAACATTAAAATTTCTTCACCAAAAAAAAGCATTATGTTCCATTCCCTCTCTTACTCTGATGCAAAACAAGCTAGGCTTATGTTTACAATCACCAAATTTTAAATGTATATTTCCTATAGTCTTATGAGTAAGCAATAAATGCAGTTCTAGAAAAATAGAGAAAAATAAATGCAACTGCTGAAAACAGTGGTTGAACTGTCTGTAACACTGACACTGAAATGTACTCTGCTTCTGGCTTTTCCTGGTCAGGGGTCACCACAGCGGATCACCTGTCCACTCATGATTGGCAGTGGAGTTTTACAGTGTTGAGTTGCCAGCCTGGCACCCAACCTTCCACAGAAGGCACACCCACGCACACCTAGGGCCAATTTAGAGTGCCCAATCCACCTACAGCATGTCTTTGGGAGGAAACCCACGTGATCACAGGGAGGACATGCAAACTCCACACAGAAGGCACCCCAGCCAAGAATCAAACCAGAGAACCTCTTGCTGTGAGGTGGCAATGCTAACCGCTGCACCACCTTGGCCACCCACTGAAATGTACTCTGCTAGAGAGCAAAATTCTAGTTTCTTAAAATTTCATTAGTTTCTTGATTGATAAGATACCTCACAATGAATACCTCCTGACTTCCGTGAAAGGATTTTTATCAGTTCTGCTCAGCAATAAAAAACAACATTTGTGTCATGTTGCTAGAAAGTATTATGTAAACATTCTTAAGCTGTCTAATTTAATTACATCTGACAAAATTAATAACAATATACGTGTGTACGCATTAGCTACACTGAAAAGTTAAATAAATCTATTTAGAGTAATTTTTTGCTTTAATCTTTTACTTTTGGAGTCATGTAGTCCCAACTATGTCACAGTATCTAACCTGTTTGACAGCACAGAGTAGAAAATTTAGGCTATGAGCTAGTAATTAGCCTCATCTTGAAGTCTTGGGTTTGATTTGCTTGAGAACCAGTTGGTGTAGTACTGACCAAATCACTTAAGCAGACAGTAACTCCAGGTTTTCCCCTGAAAAGAGGCATTAGCAATTTGTGGATTTACCTAGTTAATAAATACATTAAAATAATATAAACCAAAGCCAGCTATGTTGGCATATAGGGAGATAGCCCTGAACATGGGCCCAAATAACCTGCATTTAATTAATGGCTTGGGCACCTGTTGTAGCTGGCAGAGATACATCATTGTCAATTCATTTCTGTTCAGTGGATAGGAAGTGGGACATGCGCCTGGTGAACAATGCTCTGTGATATAGTCCTCAGTGGAGACCAGATACCACACAAACACTGTGGCTCCTGGGGGAAAGCAGTGTCGAGGAGCTGTATTACTTCTGGAAATGAGTGACATGCCCTCCCTGATGACCACTGCTCGATGAACCCTGTAACATATTACTGGGTGTGTGGCATGGAGTTAAAACTGAAAATATAAAAGCCTTTGACCGCTGCCTAAATTGTGAACCCTCGTTGTTGGCTTTCACTCTCAAGTGGACAGGTCCTCAGTGGAGACCAGATACCACACAAACACTGTGGCTCCTGGGGGAAAGCAGTGTCAAGGAGCTGTATTACTTCTGGAAATGAGTGACATGCCCTCCCTGATGACCACTGCTCAATGAACCCTGTAACATATTACTGGGTGTGTGGCATGGAGTTAAGACTGAAAATATAAAAGCCTTTGACCGCTGCCTAAATTGTGAACCCTCGTTGTTGGCTTTTACTCTCATGTGGACAGGTCAACAGTCAGCAGGAAGAAAAACACACACACACACACACACACACACACACACACACACACACACACACACACACACACACACACACACACAAAAAGAACAACAATGCTAAAATAAAACAGACATGTAATGAAAGTATACTTCAATGCAATGAGTCAATGCTGCTGACATTCAAACATATCCCAGTTTTGATTGTGAATTATGTCCCCAAGTTCTGAGTTCATAAACCCATTTCCTACGATTCATGAGACAAATTCAGATGCTCAAGCAATCTATACAGAAGAGGAATATCAGCAAACAGTTCTTCCCCCAACAATGGTAAATCAATAGAAACAAGCATTCAGTATTAACAGAGGTTATAGAAATACAATAAATGTTCACTGAAAAAGATGCGAGGTAGAATGCCTGCAAAGATTCTTCAGTTCATCCTAGGTCATCAAAATACTGTAATGGAAAACAGTACAATCTTATAAAGTTGCCTGTTTTTCAGTGAAGGACATTTTTTAGAAAAACATTGATTTTGGAGGGCAAACCATGTCTTCAGAAAATTCAAAGTATTAACTTTCACTTCATTACCTGTTACAGATTTTAGTTATTCCTCTTTTTTTAATCATTTTAAAATATTTTTGAGTATGTCTATCATAGATTAATTCATTATCTTGAGCAAAGTCAGGAATTACACCTTCTGTTAACGTATCAGGCCACTCATTAGCCATTCCCATTCTTCTCCACCCAAAGGACATGACTGTCCAATCCAGGTCAGTTTGAAAAGAGGAAGAGGTTATAATCCGATTGCAGACAGCAACGGCAACAACCCATCTGAAGTGTAATGCCTGGTGCCCGGGAGTCAGGATCTGGAAATAAAAAAGTCAGGAGACAGCTCCGAGAAGCACAGTCCAAACTGGTTGAGGTTAAACTGAATGCAGTGAATGTAGTGAGTAAAATATCTTAACCTTCACATTCATAAGCGGATGTGATACTTAATAGTAGTGCAAATAGACAAATGACCTAGACGAGCAGTATAAGTGAGCAAGAAAAGGCTCAAAGTGAATCTTGAACAGAAGCAATTAAAAAAGAATACAAATAATTATGGAAGTGTCAAAATGCTCTCACTACCCTGTTAGCGCTGGCAGTTGAGGGGCTAAAACTGAAGGTCTTTTTAACAAGCGAAGGTGGCCACTGGTCAGCTGATATATACGCACACAAATATATATATATATATATATATATATATATATATATATATTTTTTTTTTTATTTATGTTTGTTTGTTGACTGGGAAACCCAGTTGGTGAAATTGTATTTATGTTGGAAGCCAAGAAAAAAAGTATCAGAATGTATAATATTGAGTAAGAAAAAAGACACAGTCTGAGTCTCGGAAGTACACAGATTAATATATACAAAAGAATATACAGGGAATGGTATGATAATGCAAAAAAATGCAAGTACTAATGTGAATGGTAAATAAGCAAAAGTTGAAATAAATTGTATATGTGGGATATACATATGATGAACTGCATTTTGATATTCGGGACACCATTTGTGGAATATAATCTAAGCAAACACAACAGAAGCAAGCACTGACTACAAATATGACCTTATTACATTAGTTAAAAACAAAGAAAATGAAAATCAAATGTATGAACAGTAAAGATGATTTTTTACTCGGTAAATGCAAGCCAAATGCAAAGGTACAGAGAATGCCCAGCGACAGTGAATAAACAATATTGGATACATATTAAAATAACCAATAAAAATCACAACTATTGCACATTGGGTATGTGACTTTACAGTGTATATCAGAGATGATATACCATGGCATATCAAATGTAATGTGCTGGTCTTTTGTGTTTTTATCTTGTTGTATGGTCATTGTGGTCAGAGTATACCTTTGGATCTTGCATATCTGCACTACTGAAGGAGAATATAGGCATAGCTACAGGTAGTCAAAGCACTTCTGGATGGGTGTTTCTAGATAGAAGATTTAATGACGCTGTTACTTTCACTGTGAGAACTTGAGGTGTGCTTTTTGGAGATTTTCTTCTTTTCTCCATTGTGATATAACTGTGGAGTTTGTACATATATGTTAGAGGGTATGGGAGGCTTGCCCCCTACAAAAAAATAAACTTTTTTTTTTTGCTTTTTTATTTTGTTTTCGAATCACTGATTTTGATGTTTATTTTTCACAAACCAGTGATTCATTGGAGCATGATTTGGTCACTCATAGATAAATCACATATATATATATATATATATATATATATATATATATATATATATATATATATATATATATATATATATATATGGCCTCTTAAAATCCTCTTTGTTATTTTGGAGGTGATAGCTCTGGAAAATTAAATGATTCACAAATATGTGAGTCAGTTTTCCTGTATTGACTTTATTTCCTGTTCATCTTCTTCAAGACTATGGCCTGCAACCAGGACCTTTACCCTCGTCTAACTTATTGCAAACCATTAACACTACATGAATATAATTTGCAATATGTCAAGAGATATGCAATGGATGACATGAGCTCTGAGATGGTCATTACCCCACATTCTTCCTTTAGTGATTCCGTTATATATGAAACGTTTGGATAGCAATGGGCAGCAAGGCATACAGGCCAGCAAAAAAATGCCAGAACACCTAAATGAAATGCAATAAAACTATTTAGTAGAGTACTTTTTAAATACAATGCAGTAGAAAGTCAAATCATTATCCTATACTGTTGTTTTGCTCTCTTGTTTTTTTTTCCTTAGTTCACTTTTATGCTCAGTGGACCTTTTGGAGGAAAAGGCAAGACCCTGCCCTGCTTACCTTCTTATCAGACTGCATTACATTTTTGAAACTGCACATTCCTGCAGTTACCAAGTTACTATACTCATTCACACATGCAAGCACACACACACACACACACACACACACACACACACACACACACACACACACACACACACACACACACACACACTGCCTGCATCACAGAAACTCTTACCCCAATCTATGGAATGAATGAATGAATGAATGAATGAATGAATGAATGAATGAATGAATAAACAGATAAATAAACTACATGCCATGTGCCATCTAAATAAAACCTCTAGAAAGGATGCAGCTATTCATTAACAGTTAGCACATACAATTATGAGACATAGCTAATGACCAGCAAAACATGGGGTGGGAGTGGGGGGATTCAAAGATACAAGTAGCATGACCATGTTACAGGAGATATAGAGTTATATTCATGGCATGAATATATCTGCATAATATCATACAAATAAGTGCTACCATACTAATAAATCTCATTGGTTATGCAAATGAGGAAATCAAACATGGTGGAGTGATTCTCTAGGTATATACATCTGCTGCTATAAGCCTCAGTGCTCAACTACACTAGGATTTCTTGTTGTAGAGGAACTTCACACTTGTGCTAATGTGCTAGGAAAAGCAGAAACTTTAACAGAGCAACAAATAGCAGTGGTTGCTCTCATAACCAGTGTGCATTATGTTATACATAGTCAGCTTCCCCAACAAAAATGGGCCTGCCAGTGATTGACATAATATCACTTTCACAGCCAGGACATAGTTTACAACTACTCTATGGACAGACACCTCCTAGGGCAATTAATAAACATGTGCCATCCATACATGGAATCAAGGGGAATGCATGGATTGCACCCATGGACAAGAACGCCTGTGTAAAATTAACTGTCCTTGCTATGGGAACCCTTCTGCGTCTGATAGGGTTCACATTAGGAGTTTTACAGAATTCAACCTCATGGTTTCCACATCACTTCCTTGACATAATGCTGCAGCATGTACAACAGCATATACAGGTTCCATGGACAGTGGTGGACAGAACTGTCACTATGCAGGCATTTTACAACACAGACCATTTCCCTAAGGATCTGGGGACCATTGATTATAAAAGAGAAAAACAGCTTTATGCAGGTGTTTTATAACATTGCCTATTTTCCTAAATTCCTTTTATTGTACCCACAATTTAATTAAGGCTCCACCTTCTCCACATGGCATTTGATATGTCAGCCAGAACATAATTCACTTTGTCATCTTTTAGGTGGTGTGCAATGTCAGGGTATAATATACAATTTGTCTACGCTCCATCTGAATATCACCCATGAGACCCAAATAAGGCACATGTGTCACCTCTACCAGTGTGATGTGTAGAGTAACTTCTTACTGAATCATCTAGTTGGTAGGTGCAAACATTGTCAGCTGCATAGGCTAAGGTGTGCTATTCTCACTAAAGTAAGCAGCAGGCTTCTCAAAAAGGTGCCCATTTTTTTGTGTTCCAGGTGATGCTGAATATATCTTGGAACTATGGAAAATGATCGCTATCTGAAACCTACAGATCATGACCAGACAGAGTGCATTCACAGACATAGAACATTGTTGAAAATTATTTATTTTTATTTTTTTATTTATTTAACATTTGTTTACCAGGAAAATCTGACTTGAAACGAAGCCAATTTTCAGTGGAGGCCCAGGGAGAAACACTCCAGATGCATGTCTTTGTACGAGGGAGGAAACTAGAGCACCTGGAGAAAACACACATAAATGCAGGGAGGACATGCAGATACCACACAGAAGGCACCCCAGCTGAGAATCTAACCAGAGTACCTTTTGCTGTGAGGCGACAATGCTACCACTGCATCACTGTGCCATCCAACATGTTCATAGATTCATGTGCTTGGGCTCTTGGAGACACACTTCCACTGCTTAGATACATCTGACAATACACCACACTACACAGCTGAGAACTGCAGCCAGTTATTCATGGTGTGTGTGTGTGTGTGTGTGTGTGTGTGTGTGTGTGTGTGTGTGTGTGTGTGTGTGTGTGTGTGTGTGTGTGTGTGTGCATTTGTGTGTGTTTGTGGGTGTTTGTGTGTACGTGTGTGCCTTGTTACAGTGTGTGGTAGTACACAAATAACTATAATTTAGGAACATAACAGTTCTGCCTGATAGCCCTGCTGCAGCAGATAAAAAGAGGTCAAGTGGAGAGTGAACAGAGAACAGGCTGCAACAGCACCCCAATTAAGGTAGAAGCCAGTAAAAAATATTGTGACACTGACCAGGAGACAGTATTATTAATGACAATGGACCATAAAACAGCAACACAGAATAAAATTGAAGCATCCATTAATACACCCAGACTATTCATTATAGTGTACAAACTGTCCAGCAGGCTAGATTGGCAGGCAGAAAACAGTCATCATCATTTGCACTGGTGGGTGGAGACATACTGATAGGTGACAAGAGCTATCAAGCTTTCATAGATGTAGGCATTCAGGGAGGTGGTTGTGGTAGCTGCACGGAGAAGGATTACATCTTCAAGTGTCATGGTGGAGTTTCAATATTATGACCATTACCCAGGTGTACTTTGTGGGCCTGCAGTGTAAGAGCTGGATGTGTTCTCTGTGAGGCATAGTGTATCACTTCAAGAGCATGAACTAGAATCCTGATGTGTCTCTCGATGTTGTCACCCAATAGATGATAATTTCAGCTAGGTATGGAATACTGATAAACAAAAGGGGATAGAGGCAGCATGAAACTGTCAGAGGCAGAACAGGCAGCCTAGTTAGCCATCTCAGTGGTGGAGCCAAATGAGCATTATGGACCATGCTCATCAGAATGGCCATGCCCAGGTGTGGTTCATAGGTTAATAAGTTCATAGTTTGGCACTAGGCTATCAGCCCTAGGGCCTATACAAGCCTAGCCATAACAATTCCTTGGCTATTACTTCCCACAGTATTTACTTCCCTGGACCCCTGTCTAGCAGAACGACTGATGTGATCTCCAGGGTGAATTTCTTATCTCCCATCCAATCATCAAGGTTCCTTTTGAAGAGGGCCAAAGAGGCACTCTGCTTGACATGTATGGACAGTCTATTCCAGAGTCTGGGGAGTCTCTGGGTTCATAGGTTGTTATAGGCTATCAGCACTAGGGCCTATACAAGCCTAGCCATAAAAATTCCCTGGTTATTTCTTCCCACAGTAATTACTTCCCTGGAGCCCTGTCTAGCAGGGTGACTGACTTGATCCCCGGGGTGAATTTCCTATCTCCCATCCAATCATCGAGGTTCCTTTTGAAGAGGGCCAAAGAGGCGCTCTGCTTGACATGTATGGGCAGTCTATTCCAGAGTCTGGGGAGTTTCTGAGTCAGGAACCTATCCCTCCAGCATGTTTTGTTCATTGTGATGACAAGGTTTAGATCCCTGGAGCATGCGCCTCTGAGGGATTGGGATTTCTTTAAGTGTAGCATGTCGAACAGCTCTGGGTTTGACATGGCCTTGTATGTTAAGCAGAGATCACCTCTGAGTAGGAAATATGCAATGGAGTATAGCTGGAGTTTTTGTAGATGGTCAGCATAGGGCCTATGCTTTAGGCTTGTGATTCTTTTTCATAATTTCCATGCCCTAGAGTTCAGCATATAATTTCTTGATTGCTCATTGAAACATATCTCTATTAAAGCATTTAAGTCAGTAAGAAAGACTCTGCTGACTTTTGACACATTCTTGCCCCTTTCTGATCTCATTAGTTAAAGGATAGATGGAGATTCTTTCAATGATCCAACATACTCGACTTGTGAAAAAAATCTGATGACATGAAACAACTTCATAAATTTCATTTTACTGAGTTAAATACTTTTACTCAATGAAAACAGCATGGTTTAGCATATTTTTCTCTGGGTTTGAATAAAGGAGAGCCCACTCCACTGCTGTAGTCTGTACTGGAGCTTCTATTAGTGAAACCTGCTTTTGAAGACTGTATTTGTGTCAAAATGGCTGAATTTATGGAGTCAGCACATCAGTGTACATTTTATCACTTTTGTTGGTTTAAGGAGATGACTCAACTAGCAAAGACAGAGTGCCAGTGTAAATGTTTATAAGGACTTGGACCATGAACGTGGGCATTTCTATTGAATATAGTAACCTGGACATGCATGTACAAGGAGTTTACTAGAACATGTGGAAGACTTTTTTTTTTCATTTCTAGTCAGTTGCAGTGGTCTTCAAACCAGAAACCTTACCTTTGAGAAATGCCTGAATAGGAAGGTGAATTTCTATTTTCATATAAGGGACCTTACTTGGTATTACTGGGCTTGAATGATTGTTGACGAAAGTCAGCTTTTCTAGCGTAAAACAGAAATTGTAGCATTATCCAGCTAATGCCTTTGGGGCCTCTAATCAACTGCTTTTTGTCATTGTTTATTTATTTATTTCCAGTTTGATGACCGGGGAGGTCCACTCAGCTCAGGGAGCCCGTTTTTAGTGGAGAAAAGCTCCGTATTACATAGATTAGTTACCGATACAATCATAGAAGACACATTTGCAATTACATTTCATGTTAGAGAACTGGAATAATTCTTTGGTTACATAGTATCTAAACATTTAAGATGGCAGTAGTGACTTAATTGAAAGTGAGAGTAATGACTTTGTTGCTATTTACAATATGTACATGTATGTGCTATTTACAATATGTACATTTAAGTTAGATTAGCTTGTACTCAGAGTTAGTCTATTCAGGATGGAGTGGGGTGATTAGTAGGCTAGGTGGGGCTAGTAGCTAGTAGTTGGACTTATTTTTCCTTATCTTTCTGTATAATCTATATAAAAGACATTTGTATAGCCTGTTGTCCATTGTTATAAATGTAAAGTCATTTTCTCACACACTTATTATTATTTTATTTATTTATTTGATAGTTGTTTACCAGGAAAGTCCAACTGGGCCAGAAAGTGCCCATTTTTAGCAGGAGGCCTGGGGAGAAAAGGTCCACAATCACAATCTTTCAAAAATCATAAAAATACAGATATTTTAAATCACAAAGTATCATTTTTCACTACAGAACATCATGTACAGATATTTTAAATAACAAAGTATCATGTTACTCTACAGAACATCACATACAGATAGTTTTAATCACAAAGTATCACGTTACATTACAGAACATCACGTAAAGATATTTTAAATCACAAAGTATAATGTTATACTACATAACATCACGTAGAGATATTTTAAATCACAAAGTATCATGTTACACTACAGAACATCATGTACAGATATTTTAAATAACAAAGTATCATGTTACTCTACAGAACATCACATACAGATAGTTTTAATCACAAAGTATCACGTTACATTACAGAACATCACATAAAGATATTTTAAATCACAAAGTATAATGTTATACTACATAACATCACGTAGAGATATTTTAAATCACAAAGTATCATGTTACACTACAGAACATCATGTACAGATATTTTAAATAAAGTATCATGCTACACTACAGAACATCACATACAGATATTTTAAATAAAGTATCATGTTACACTATAGAACATCATGTACAGATATTTTAAATAAAGTATCATGCTACACTACAGAATGTCACGTAAAGATATTTTAAATCACAACGTATCATGCTACACTACAGAACATCACGTACAGATATTTTGAAGTATCATGTTACACTACAGAACATCACGTACAGATATTTTAAATCACAAAGTATCCCGTTACACTACAGAACATCACGTACAGATATTTTAAATAAAGTATCATCCAAGAAGTAAAGAAGACACAGCCCTCAAAATATGACCAAAACTACAAAAATAAGGGCTGCCAGGAGTCACTGATGAGAAACTCGGCTCCACAAAAAAGTTTTTATTTTTCACTCCAAACACAGATAAACATCCACAATACACATACGTTTTTGTCCTTCAACAGACATCTTCAGACAGAAATGTTATATTCAATGCTAGTGGAAGTTAATATACATACAAGTTAATTGGTCAGCCAATACACTTAATTAAGTCCATAAAATAACCTTAACCCTTACTAAACTGTACCTAAAAAATACACACAAGCATGTAACTGTAGCCTAAATTAAAAGCCAATATATAAAACTAATATGTAAACAGATGTATAAATAAATAAATACCCACATGGTAGGGTGACAGTACAGGTGAACAACTTCTTAGAAAAACATTTGTTAAAAAAAACATTTAAAAACATATTCTAATTTAAAAATAATTATGATAACAATACAACCATTACTAAAAATGTGCTACCATCTAGTGGCCAGTATAAATATGACATGTAAAAACCATACTAATAAAATACATTCACTGGTGGGTATGTTAAAACAGTTTTATAATTTCGCTGCCCTTAATTTTAACAATGGGGCAATAGAAACATGTTCATTCAGACCAGGAAATCTTCCAAAGTGACCTCCCAGTAAACCTCCCTGTATTCCAATTTGGCTTTCCATAAACCCCCTCGAATGTCCTTTGGTACTATTTCTATAACAAAAAATACAAATGTAGCCTGAACACATTCCAATGTGTGTTTAAACAGAGCGTTTTTTTTCATTTCTAGTCCGGATATCATAGTCATGTTCATATATCTGTCTTTTTAGTTTCCGCTCTGTCTTCCCTACATAAAATTCCTGGCACTGGACACAGGTGGCCAGGTATACAATTCCACTGGTATTACAATTACAAAAACAGGAACTGTGTAGGACCTTAGCTCTATCCCAAATCTCCACACAGTCCACATTTGAAATGAAACTACATTGATTGCATGCCCCACATTTAAAGGTGCCGTATTTTCTACCTTCCCCACAGTTGGTTGCAATGTACTGCTTTTCAAGTAAATCTTTAAGATTTTTACCTTTTCTATAAATAACCTTAGCAGTTTTTTCTTTCAGACATCTAAGGTCGATTAGGGACCTAAACTTCTCCCATTGCTTAGAAAAAATGTTCTGAAAAACCTTAGAGTCCCCATTATATTCACTGGCAACCGCCATCTGGTAGTCATTACTATTCCCATTTGTCAAATGGTTAGTAATATTGTCTCCCATTTTGCCCATAATGATAGTATCTACTGTCCCTAAAACTCAGCACATAGTTTTTAACATCAACCAGCATCTCCTTAGGATAACCTCTATCGAGGAAAAGTCCTTCCAAAAATTCATATTCCTTTAAAAAATATTCTTGCAAATAAGTTAACCTACTGGCCCTAATAAATTGGCCCTTAAAAATATTTTTCTTTTGTAGGTAAGGGTGTGTACTCTGGAAATGTAGATAAGAGTTTGAAAATGTTTTTTTCGAAATACCTTAGATTTAATACCACCCTGAATTTTACATATACTCGCATCCAAAAATCTATTCCATCATGTTGTATATTGTGAGTAAATTTAAGAAAAGATGTGGTATTATTAATGTACGTAATAAAGTCGCCTAGCCTTTCTTTGGAGTCCTTCCAAAAGATACAAATATCATCAAGGAACCTCTTGTATAGGACCCAACAATAATTATATTCGGAATTAAAAATAAAAGACTTTTCCTACCAGGCAAGTATTATATTTGCATATGTGGGGGCACAATTGGCCCCCATAGCTATCCCCTTCGTCTGATAAAAAAATTCCTCACAGAAATAAATAAAATTGCTCCTTAATATCAATTCCATGAGACACATTACAACATGAAGTTCATCACTAGGAATAGGTCCTTTGTCCCCTAAGACCTTATCCAACCAATCTAGGCCTACATCGTGGGGAATAACAGAGAACAAATCTTTTACATCGACTGTGACAAAAGTAGTGTTGTCATATGATTGCTCCAGATCAATATCTCTAAGGAAGTCCCATGATTCTTTTAGAACAAAATTCTCCATACCCCAAATAGTTTTTAATCTTTTATCAACATATTTTGCCAAAGGAGCTGTTTTGGAACCTTCCGCAGAAATAATAGGTCGTGGGGGGGGGGGGGGGGTCAGTTTGGTCCTTGTGGACTTTCGAAATTCCGAATATTGTAGGAATTCTAGGCTGTGTCACATTAAAATATTTAAAGGTATTGTGATCTATAAGTCCCTCCAGTACTAAGTCATTTATAGCCAAATCTATCTTCCTATAGGCTAAATTGATCTCATTCTTAGAAACCCTTGTATAGGTACTGTAGTCACCTAAAATATCCATAATTTTACCTTCATACACCACATTATTCATAATAACTGACCCACCACCCTTATTAGGCATCATCACCCTAATAGTTTTATCTAGCTGACGTTCTTTCAAAAATGTCCTTTCACCCTTGTCAAGATTGTCTCTAAAATACTGAGGGGTAGTAAGTGTTCAACTTAATTCTATTTCAACAACATTCTCAAAGTTTTTTACTTGGGGGTGTAAAGGGGGGGGGGTTAAATTCACTTTTGCATTTCAAAGTACCTGACATATGGTCATTCTGTTTGTTCTGAAATAATATAAATAGATTTAACTTCCTAGTGAAAATGTTTAGGTCTAATAATACCTTAGTAAGGTCATTCCTATAATAGGGAATAAATTTAAACCCTCCAGACAATAATTTAAAATGGTCCTTGACCAAATCAACATTACTGTAATTAAATATATTATAATTTAAATAGGTAAAAGTACAGTCCACACACTTCATTTCTTCATCGACCCTATTCAGCATCGTCTCCCCCTCCCCTTCCACCCCCCCGATACACCCCACGGTATGGTTGCTGATAGTAGTTGGGGGTCCTCTGATTTATTAATTACTCTGAGTGTTGGGGGGATACTCTAAAGGGTCAAGCACATCATTTTCAGAGTTAACAAAATTACCTCCTTCAACATTCCCTGTTACCTCATTAAAATCCTGCCTGTCATCCCTATCCTTATAATTCACATTTTTGGATTTAGAATAACTTCTGTTTTCTTTATACTCTAAATTAAAGTATCATTTTTACACTACAGAACATCACATACAGATATTTTAAATAACAAAGTATCATGTTACACTACAGAACATCACGTACAGATATTTTAAATCACAAAGTATCATGTTGCACTACAGAACATCACTTACAGATATTTTAAATCACAAAGTATCATGTTGCACTACAGAACATCACGTACAGATATTTTAAATCACAAAGTATCATGTTGCACTACAAAACATCAAATACAGATATTTTAAATCACAACGTAATGAAAATCATAGAACATATGTTTCAGGGTGAAGTGCAATGAAAAACAATAACATGAGTTGCAGAAAATATGTGAGAAAAAATTCAATAGTCTTATTATTTGTTACATACAGTAGTATATGAAAAATGAGACCTGAAACAATTTTAATAAGATATTTAAGAGATATTAGATCTTACATTATTAGAGACAGTGAGGGAAAATTGAGTGATATCTTAGTATGACAGATGGTGTTCATATTATGGTTACAGAAGGAAGAAGGATAGAGAAAACGAAATTATAAGATGAGTACAGTGTAGGGTACCTTCAGGTAGAGCAGGTGAGTAGGGATGAAAGAGAAAGAGGTAGAGGAAAGGTCTGCAGAGATGAAGTGAGTAAGGTAAGGTACTGGGAAAAACAAAAGAAAGAAGTGGAGTTGGAGGCTGGAGAGGGTTGTGAAGCATGATTTAGTTTGAAGGGGGTGAGTGAAGTACAGTGAGTAAGTACAGCCAGGATTGGCAAACAAGCAGGTCCAAGATTTTATAAAGTATTCTTTTAGGGAGCATTTAAATGTGGGTAGGTTAGATGTAGGAAGTTCCATATTTTTGCTAGAGTACAAGTATAGGCTTTGTCCAGGGATTTATTTGATTTATTTATGGTTAGAAGTGGTTTGTCTTCTAGGAGTTCTTTTAAGGAAATATATGTTGATTAAAGGGGTAAGAGCTGGGCAGGCTAATGGTTTGTGTATGATTTTATGTATTGTTATAAGTTGAATGTAGGAGAGGTGGAGGGGGTGTTCCAGCCAGTGATGGGGTAAAGGATCAAGAATGAGTAGCAAATTTGGCAGTTTTGTTGCAGTAGCTTTCAAGTTTTTTTTTTTTTATATGGTGGTTTGTAAATTGGTTAGAATTGGTGCTCCACAAACTAGGGAGAGGAGAAGGTAGGTTTTGGCTACAGTCATTTTATGGGTGTGCTCAAAAAATGTTTTTGTATAGCATATCTAGTTTTTGATAGATTTTTCTTGATTTTGCTATGGCTGTTGAGGTCAAATTTAGGATTATCATCTATTAGCACTGCTAATAATTTGGTGTGGTGAGGGAGAAAGAATTTCACTGCCATTTGTCGAAAAGATTTTGAAGGATGCGTTGTTAGGGGTATGAGTTTTGGGGATAAAGTGGAGGAGTTTGGTTTTTTGGGAGTTGAGTAAGAGTTGTACAGATTTCAATGGAAATGACAGCTTGTTGAGTGATTTCTTGGAGGTAAGTTAAGGTATTTGAAGAGCAGATGATGGTAGTGTCATCTGCATATTTAGTCAAGGTGCCTTTGCAAGAAGAAAAATGTAGGTTATTGATAAAAATATTGAATAGTAGATGTCCAAGGATGGATCCTTGTGGGACTCCTGTGGAAGTGGGAAGGTATGCAGAGATGGATTCTTGCCATTTTACAGTTTGTTACCTGTTGGCAAGGTAGCTAGAAAACCATTGAATAGATGGAGATGACAGAGCCAGGGTGGAAAGTTGATTGAGGAGTTTCCTGTTAGAGACCATGTCAAAGGTTATTGATAGATCTACAAATAATGTATACTGCAGATACACATTTATTAGAGTTCAAGTTTTATTGACAGTGTCTGTAAATTATAGTAATGCAATAGAAGTGCTATGGTCTGGCCAAAATCCATGTTTCATATTGGTGATTAGCTTATTTTGTAAGAGATAGTGGAATGATTGTTGATGTATACATCTTTTAAGTATTTTAGAGAGGTAAGCCAGGATGGCTATGGGTTAGAAATTTATAATATCAGTAGAATTACCTCCTTTATGTAAGGGGACAATATGTACCATTTTCCACAACTTAGGGATACAGGATTCTGCTATTGATCTATTAATAAGAATACTGATTGGGTATGTGATTGCATCTGCAGCTAGTTTTAGGTATTGCAGGGGAAGGTTGTCAGCTGAGGAGGAACAAGGTTTTAATTTATGTAAAAGTTTTTTTAGAAAGTTATAGAAACTGGTTGAAAGGTGGAGTTGTCTGTATGTCTATTAGAGAGGTTGCAGTTAGATGAGTTTTGTGAAGGAAATGTGCTAGGGTCTAAGGTGGGGGAAGCTAGATGTGTGGAAGGGGATGCGTTAGCTTGAGGTTAAGTTGGCTATGCATTCTATGAAGTATGTATTGAAATAGCTAGCTGATTGAAGAGGCGGAATGTCTGGGTATGAACTGGGATCCTTTTTTGTACCTGGGTTGATGAGAGAGGATAGGAAGGAACAGAATTGTTTAGTGTTGGTTTTATAGCTGTCTTGTAGGTGAGATAAGACTTTTTATCTTTATTAACTTGTTTCTTCATTTGGTTTTATAGTTGTCTGAATAGTTGCCAATTTTTATTCTTTTGCCAGTCAATCCATGCTTTGTTTCTGTCTTTCATGTTTGTTTGTGTTTGTGTTTTTCGGCTTTTCCAGGTTAGGGCTCGCCACAGCGGAACTCCGGTCCGCTAATGATTGGTAGTGGATTTTTACGTACCGGGTTACCAGCCCTGATGCACAACCTTCAATGAAGGCACACCCCATTCACGTATGCCTCCACACAGAAGACGCTCTAGCTGAGAATCGAACGGGACAACGTCTTGCTATGAGGCGACAACGCTACAGCAGCACCACCACCGCAGTATGAGTTTAAATTAGTTCGTGAGCAATGGGATATGACTGTTTTTAATTATTTTTGTACTTTGGGAGCTAAGGTATTAAGAATATTTAGAAATACTGCACTGAAGTATTCAAGTGCATCATTTCAGGGGAGTCTTTTTAGGATGGACCTGTCTATTTAAAAACCTGATCCCTAGGCTTAAGCATTGGTGAAAATGGTCTTCTTCATTATGGCATTTTCTCCTTTGCTCTTTACTGTTGTCACTTATCTGTTTGTATTATTTCCATTTTTATTGTATTCTGATGCATCTATTTCTGCTTAAGTTTTTCTTCTTTAACAGCATATTTTATGTCAGGTCTCCCCACTTCTGAATGGTCTATTGTTTTCCTGTAATGCCCACCCTGGATGGCATTATTGCACTTAGAAAATGTCTTTACTGTTAAATCATTTTTGCGTTCATTTTAATATTAGTATATAAACTTTTTTCTACTTTTTATTTAAAATGGTTTGTCTACCCAATGTTTCAAAATAGAGAGAAATCCAAAGTGGCAGGAAGTAAAGGTCCGTGTTCCAAAATGAAGCCAAAAACAAGTGAAATTGATCCACAGACCACCAGGCTAAAACGTATATATTTAATTGAGCACAGAAATGTTAGTGCTTTCAGGTATAAAACCCTTCTTCAGACATACCACATATTTCAGTTGCATATTTTACAACTTTATATGCCACAAGTACAGACAAATAAATAAACTGTTATACTTTCACTTTATGCTTTCTAAAGGTTACTTCCATCCTTGACACCTTTCTAAGTGGTATTTATTTGCACATCATTGAAGGAATTAATATTGGTGCTAACAACGTTATATGTTGATTGAATGACACGGAATAGCCAGCAGAAATATTGACATTCTGTTTTTGTGCATGCCTAGGTGTGAGAATAGCATTGTTATATCTATGTCATGACCAAGTTTACACATTCATATTACACTCAAATTCAGTAGTAAGTTAACACAGCAGGATTATAAACAGCGCAGAGAAGAATGCAGGTATAATAGTAGGTGAAAGACAGTAATCAAATAAATTAAGGTAGTATGCAATGAGCTGCGAATGGGCTGAAGTTCTGATGCATGCAGTTTAGTTTTGGCATTTTTGTTTTCTGCTAAGCTGTTAGGCCTTACATTGTTCAGTCATTTCCTACCTCTGGGAATTACAGGCTATTGACTTAGCATTGCAGGGCACATGTCTAAGCAAGACCAGGTGGTGAGCTACACCCCTCCAAAAGTCCACATTGAAAGCTACAAGCCTTTCAAGAAACAGTGCACAGCATTTGAGAGCTTGCAGCTTTGCCTAACGCTCTGTGTTCTACCATTTTTCATTTGATGAACTGTAGTTCATTTTGTCCATAGTCACTTGCTCTCCAAGGTTCGTTTCACAGTGCAACACTATGTCAAGAGTACAGGCTGGAAAGAGATTCGTGCCTGCTTTAAACGAAACAACACCCTTAGTTTATATTCTGATTTTACACTAAGGACATGGGAATATCTCACTCCTGACTGAATTAAAATGATTAGTAATAGCCCAGTTCATAGCTGGTAGTGTCTGTGTCACGGGCTGGCACTAAAGTTACATGAATTATGTCCAACTTAGGTTTTCAGTGTGTTATTCAACAAACCCATCAATCAGATTGTTATTGAACCTGTGATAAGCAAAGGTTTGTTTTCATTTTCCTGCTGCAAACTGCACATTATTAGCCTTACTGTAGTATTTGCTTTGTCTGCAGTCTTAGCCAGATGTACCATTTGGCTTCTGCAGCTGCAGTTAAGAAACGACTGCTCCTTTTTAGTAAGGCATGAACCAGATTTTCACAGTAGACTATAGTTCTTGAACTCCCACTGATTTTATTCATTTTTGTAAAGGCCAGAATAAAATAACTTCCAGCAGGCAGCATTCTCTGACCTTATGAGACAATAAGTGCACAAAAACTACTGAAAAGTTTGAAGTCCTGTGGAAAGCTATACCGAAAGAAATTCCCTTTTTTATCTTTTTTCAAATCTAAGTTCACTAAATGAAAGGATACAACAAGCACAGAAAGATTTTTTTACACGTAAAATTCACAAATGAAAGAATCCAAGTAGAGAAAGAAACAGTATGTCATTGTCTGATCAAGCTTGTTTTCAAAGACGTCTGACTGGACAAACTCAGCTCTTCAAACTGGCTTTCACAGTATGATTTGATTATTTACCCCAAGGTTTTTACACTTGCCTAATTTGCATTAGTTAAGAGAGTACTGGGAACTTTGTTGCTATGTAACACTAACTTTTACAACTTACAGTTTGAGCACTTGGATTTGCACCAACACATTTTTCACTCAGAGGACCCATATCTAAAACAGTCGTAGTGCCCAAGGCATGGATGACTCATTCAGATTTATACTACACTAAGTGCTGCTATCATTTGTATTCATTTAAATGTTCTTAATATCTGATTTGATCTGCTGTTTTCGTTGCTGAAACTGACATTTAAACAACAGTGCAACAATTACGCCCCTCTTAAACTTGGCATGATTTCCTTCATTAGACCCTTACTGGTTTGGTAATGCTGTATTTGTGCTACAGCATCAGACATGGTTTCTCAGATGACTATCAGCTCCCCAGCTGTAACAAATGAAACTTACTATTAATTTTGAAACTTGGGTCCAGTTATTTGAGCATGCGGTAGCATATATGTTTCCTTACTGCTCTGTTGCCTTTTTTTCATATCAGTAAAGGCCTACATTTGGAACTTGCTATGACAACTGAAAATATGGGGTTATAGGTGGAGGTACTTGGAAGGCAGTTTCATATTTTGGAGAGAGGTTCCCCTTTGTATTGGCATTTATCTAACATCTGTCCTAAACACTACCACTAAATAAGTGACATTGGACTATCAAGCCTACCACAAAATAAGGAAAAAAATTCCCTACTTTGGGATCATTTTATATATTAACACATCGTTAAGAAATGTAAATGTTCTCTGCCAAACTTATTGATATTCTTACTGTTTTGCAGTATTACTGTTTACATATTATATACCAGCCCATAGTTTTTACAAATGTTGTCAAACAGAGCCTTGTTTTATTATGTTTCATGATTTTGGATATATAAATACATTTTTTTTCAGAAATGTACAGCAAAAAATAGCACTAAAGAATGCACCCATAGTATGCACTGTTAAACATTTGTCACTGCAAGCTTATACTGCATATATTTGTCCCCTTTGTGTCAGTAACTATTTTCTGTTTACATCTCTTTATTTCAGAATCAGTCTAATCTGTGTCTGACTTGCATGTATTTGAATGTTTCTCTTTCATTTTCAACTTCAGTGTATCAACAATTTTCACTTCTACAATATCTATCAGTGCAGTTTATTGACAATGTTAACTGTTTTCTGTTTAACAGCCACCAAATTATTTTAAAAGTAGCATGTTTCTGTTTCTAGACATCTTAGAAAAATGTATACTTGTATCACAGACTGTATAAGATTAACTAAATGCAGTACAAGGATTCTTCTTATGGTTTTAGCCACAACTACCATAAGAAACATGAATTAGAACTGCAGGAGTGCTTCTGTAAACTTCAGTTTGAATTCTGACATAGATTGCTTTTTTTAAATCCCACACTTTGCATTACTTTCTCACTTTATTTCTCATTTTACATTATTCTTTGGGTCTCATTTATCTTACACACATTCTTTTCATCAGTTAGTTACTTTACTGTGCAATAGTAATTCTACTTCTTTTATACACACTTCATTATTCCTTCTACCACAAGACAACTTAGCTATAATTTTATTAATGAGCCATGCAGCTTTCCAAGTCTTTGTATCTAGCTTTTTCAGAGCAATAATGTAATCTTCTATAATCTCTCAAAAAAACCTAGTGCCATTGTAACAGCAAAGGATGAATAAATTGTATGTTCCTTCTGCACTCCCAATAAATCCCAATCTCCTCTTTTAGTGAAGGTATTTTGTCCTTCTCCTCTTTAAGAAAAGATATAGAGTTAAATAAGTTTAAGGCTTCTTCCACAGGGACACGTGAGAAATCAGCACACTGTTAAATTTCAGCAAACAAGCAGGCCCCAGACTGACACTCCCCAACCTGATTTTAAGGACCAAAAACAAAATAAATAAATAAATAAATAAATAAAAAGAGAGCAAGAGAGAAAATCTTCTCCAAAGTAGTGGACCAAAATAACTTGAGGACCCCCCCCCCCAACCTAGAAAGAGATCTTCTCCAATTATACCTCCTAACACCTTGCTCCTAGGGAACTTACATCTCTGCAACCAGGCTTTCAGGGTTTTTTTTTTTTTGCCAAGTTTCTTTCTAGGAAGAGGATTCCTGCTGGCTGCAAGTGAGCCATTTTTTTTTAATTCCAAAGTTTACATCTATACTTTTAAACACATACATTCTTGAAAGTCATTATATTTCACCACTTCTTTAGATGTAGTTTTTCATTTATGGCAGATATTTTTTTGACTTCTGTCACCATATAGCATTTGAACTGACCAATAAATGGGACAAAGATACTGTCGATATGGTCAATACCAACTGAGGTATATAGTCCTGATTTTTTTATTTATTTATTTTTGCTTTAGAAAACCCGTGTAAGACATTACATGTAACTTCCAATATTTCATTAGTAATAAAGTTAGATACTCTATACGAAACAAATGCTCTTTTATATTTCATAACTGCAGAGGATATTTGTTTGATTTTAGCCAACTAAGTCCAGCAGAATACAACTGAGCTTAGTAGTCTTCCATTTAAATTCTACAATATTGCAGAAATAAACTCCTCCCTGAAAAGATTAACCTAATGAATGCACTAGCTGATTACTAGTGAGCTGCAGCTTCCATAATTTACAAAACGAATAAAGACCCTGACTTCCCCGCATATGACTGCAAACTGATAACGGTCATTCTTTTTGAGTGAGAGAGAGAGAGAGAGACAGAGGGGGTTAAGTGAATCCTCCTTAATGCCCTGATTAGTAAGCATAGACCAGAATAGTACTGACTGTAGTCATTAAGTGTTACATGATATTAAAAAGACCTTGATGTTATTTCAAGATGCCCATTGGACATACACAAAATTTGATTGTTGTTTGGAAACTCTGGCTTCCCTTATTTCAGACTTTTGATTTCCCACCTGAATTGGTAGAATTTCTAATAGCTTTGTATAAGGGTTCTGTGTTTAGAATTAAAATTGCAGCTGTGCGCTCTGCCCCATTTTAATGGACTCAAAGGACACAAGCAATGGTGCTTCTTGTCCTCCGTATTATACGGATTCATTTGAAAGCCATAGTGAAATATCTCAGAATTTGTAAATGTAGGGTTGTTAATGAGTAGAAGCTGAAATGAAGTTGTCTTTTTTTTTTCAAATAATTTGTTAGACTCTCAGACCCTGAACAGGACATGACCTGACAAATGATGGTAAGCTGTCTTACTCTCAGATTTATAAAGTTAAAACAAAGTACATGAACCTTAATTATGATCCTTAAGACATAATTAAATACAGATTTACTTTTATTTGGGGATAAAGTCTGGCAAGTACTTTTGGGTGTGTCTGGGTAAAACTGTCCTTGAGTCTACCAAAATAGCTTACATAAAAATTTTAAAGATGCACAAAGAATGTATAAGTAGGTGAAAAACCATCCTTCTTGATCACGTGAAGAAAGTACAAACAATGCAAACGATTATTTTTCCATTGGTTTTATATGATTTTCTAGCTGCTTTCTATCAGCCTCCATGACAATTTTTCAGATGCTATAAAAGTGCAATTATATTCATTATGGGTACGTTAAGAGGCCGATTGTGTCCAGGGAAATGATGACCATTACACAAGACATGAGTGTACGACAACGGTAAGAGGCCAATTATGTACAGGCAAATGATGGGTGTTACACAAGACATGAGTGCACTAGAAGGGTAAGAGGCCGATTGTGTCCAGGGAAATGATGGCTTTTACACAAGACATGAGTGCACTAGACCTCCATGATTTCTATTGTTAATTTAGGGCATCAATATGGAGGCTGGCTGCTCTTTGCCAGATGCCTGATTACTTCAATAAACTATTGATGGCCACCTTTTAGTGTTTAAGTTGGGCACAATGAATAACCATTTTTTAAGCTGCTTTAACTTTACCATCTTACAGTCAAAACTGCAGTCCTCATACATGGTGCATTATACTCTCCTGATGATTTAAGCTTCTGATATTTTTCACTACTATGAACATATAATACAGACAATTTGAGACAAATTAAGAGTTACAATCTGTCTATAACATGCACATTATTAAATGTCCAAGAACCACCCAAAGCAGCATCCACCATCAAATATTGCCTGCTAACTAATGTATCTGCTGAAGTTAATACTGACCTAAGATACTTCATGTTACAACATATATGTGAGTGCACCAACACTACTTTCCATTTCGTTTATTGTACTGACCCAATAATCCCATTTCATCTTATGGTGTTTATTTGAACAATATTTTGTATTTTTTTCTCTTCAGCTGTTTCAAATCTCTTATCAGCTCTATAACCTTCTTGAGCTTCAGGGTTGTTTTCCACTTTCTAGTTATACTTTTCTAAGTCAGAATCATTAGTAAGACTGCAATCAGTTTTATTTTTTCTTTTCACTGTCCTTGTATCTGTCAAATTCAAATGAAAATGTATCTCCCTCAATTGCCACTCCTTCCATTGTACTTTCTACATTAAGTATCCCAAATCTCTTTTACAGTTATCAAGCTTTCCACACCCCCAGAAAATATGTCTCCAGTCTTCCTTAAGATTTTGATCACATCTCTAACATGGTTCTCTTACCTCTGGAAGTATGCTATATTTTTATATAGGGTATAACAATACTTCTTCAAGTATTTTGATGCAAAGCTTTGAAATGTCCTTGCTTTAGTGGTGAATTTCAGTCTTATACATACCATCCCCCATATCTTATCTTGGAGCTGTTTCCCACATTTCTCATTCCAGTTTTTGTCAGCCCTCCATTTCTTAACACATCTATCCTCAATCAAGAGTTCATAAACTTTACTCATTATTCCTGTGATATATTTATATTATCATTTAACAACACATGTTCATTCAAAAAAGTTAAGGTTTTGGTCTAATTATCTCCTTGCTAATTCAACATCATGCTTTGCCAGTATCCCATAACTCCCTTCCCCATCGTATGTCAGGATATTTTCCCTTTCTGTCTGTACATTTTTGCAGAAAAATCCCCCAACTGAGTTTGTTACATCAGGCATGCATTTTCCCCATAATGCATTTTCCTTTCTCTACTCTCCCAGTTTTCTGCTGCCTCCAAATCTACTTCAAAGTTGATTAAATGTTACCTCTGAGGCAGACTTCAGACCTCCATATATGATAATCCTCAGCCATAAATAACTCCTTCAGCTTATTGTATGATTCCACATATTGTTATCTGGCCATCTTACCTGGCAAGCTGGCAAAAATACTAAACAGTGACCTTTGATAACATTGTAAAAACATGTGTGATACAAGAGGCAGCACAGAAGGAAAAAGAAGTTGGTAATGTTGAGGATCAGTGCTGAGAAAGCATTTGATAGGGTACATTCAATCTTTCCAATACATGACTGACACTATACTGTGGGTTTTTGATTGGTCTTATATTCAAGATGATGCACACAAACATCAGGCTAGG
Source organism: Protopterus annectens (assembly GCF_019279795.1). Taxonomy (NCBI): domain Eukaryota; kingdom Metazoa; phylum Chordata; order Ceratodontiformes; family Protopteridae; genus Protopterus; species Protopterus annectens. Next base: position 1,787,104,577 of record NC_056726.1, on the reverse strand, counting down.
TTGTGCAACATTATGGTAGTTTCCTTCATCTGTCAGTAAAATTGTTTGTTGCTATTGTAAACCAAACTCTTCCCTCCCCAAACATATTCCATGACATTCTTCTCAACTGTTGCTAATATTTACTACATGCATTATATGTAAATGTCTGTGATGCATACAGACCTGTAGCAGAATCAATATTTTGACAGCTTGCACCCTCTGTTTGATGTTGTTAATCATTGTCTTCCATCTTTTAATCATGTTCCTAACCTTTTCATGAACCTGCTCCCAGGTCTCTCTAGCAGTCTCTTCCACATTCTTAGCTAGCCAGTCAACAGGATATTTTACTCTAAAATGTCTCCATACAGTTGAGGGCTCCTGTATCAGTTCCATTGTAGCAGCACAGTGTATGCATACAGCCTTGGTTTTCTCTTCATTCACATTATAACCTGGGATATTTCTTACTATCACAGTATATTAAACAATTTGTAATATCCCTTTCAGGGTTTATAATATATACCATTGCATAATCAGCAAATGTAGCTAGCTTTTTATCTTAGCTCTTTTATCCTGCCCACTTCCATCCCTTCATATCAAGCACATCATTTTTTGAGCTAGTACTCTTAAATGTGATGCAAATAATAAAGGGAACATGGAGCAGCCTTGATGTGTCCCTTGTTTAATGTCTACTTCTTCCATCAGCTTTGCATTTATTTTTATCAGGGCTTAGAATGCTTATACATTTCTTGTAATGGTCTTATCATTCTTATGTCAGATCAGATCCAACTTATGCATTATGGCCCACTGGAAACTCTAACATACCCTATCAAATGCTTTTTCGGCACTAATCCTCAACATTACCAACTTCTTTTTCCTTCTCAGCTGCCTCTTGTATCACACATGCTTTTACAATGTTATCAAAGGTCACTTTTTAGTATTTTTGCCGGTTTGCCAGGTAAGATGGCCACAAATACTGCATAGTCATGACATATGGGTTGATAAGAGCCATGGTTGGAGCAATCCTTGCCTTCTTTTGGTAACACAGTTATGTCTGCTTTATGCTAGGACAGAAACATCCTGGTCTACTTAATTTAATGAAACAAGCCAAAACATTTCAGTGTTACCTTATCCTTCAATTCCTTCCTCAGCTCAAAGTGGAACTCATCCCACAAAGGGGGTTTGCCTAAATCCTGCTCTTTATCTTTTCTTCAGTTTATTGTAATGAAAATAACCTTAATAACTCCATGTTCTCCACTACTGCAACTTATGGAATCTCATCTATCTGTAAAACAATTGGTGTACTCTCACTAGCAAATCCTTGGATACCCTCTCCTGTTCTTATGGTCTTTTTCTTGTACCTACTTTTCTTTACTTTTGCTGATGGATCTTCCCTGCCAATACTTTTGAAACTTGGGAAAATTATTATTGTAGCACCACCTGTCTTCTACCCCAGAAATTCCTTAAGTCTCCCTTCCATTTCATCTCCAGTTTCTTCAGTTCCTCATTTAGTTGGTTGTCTAATTTATTCTTAATTTGCCACAAAAGCCCTTAATATGGCCACTCTTTCATTACCTCTTGCTTTCTATTCCACCCAGTGTTCTCATTCCATCTTTAAACTCTCTTTTCACTTCATTTGAAACTATTCCTAGGCATCTATCTTATTCAATAACCCTTATTGTATTCTTTTTAACCCTACCCATCAATTCCTTTACTTTCATATTCATCAGCTGATTTTTCAGCCAATTTGAGTTGAACCTATAGTGTTGAGTTTCCAATCAGTTGTCCAGACTCTTTAGATCCAGTGTTAACAGGACATGATCTGATAATAAAATGGGATATGTTGTCATGCCCAGTACTAATCCCTCATGCTCTCTAGTTATGTACCACCATTCTAGTTTTGATGTTGTCCAATCCTTTCTTGAATTGTTAGTGTATCTTTTACTGTTTTGCAAGATATCCCCTACATCCAACAACCCAATGGTCTTCATTACCTTTCTGAACAATCCTCCTTCATATAGCTACATACTCTTCCTAGTTCCACCACTTCCAACCTCTTTAGAAGTTGCCATATTATAGTCACCAAGACACCAATTCCCTTTGTAAATTCTATCATGTCTAACAGCATTTTTCTTAACTTCATACTTTGCACTCAAGATGGTATATATAAATTACCTAGAGTGAGCTTTTTGCCCTCTCATTTGCCACATACTAAAATGCATCTTTCTTTATCATCTGCTCTCCATTCTTCTAATTGGAAAGCAACCCCTCTCTTTACAAGAATTATCACTCCTCTCTTCGTCCCTTCTATTGTATTCACATGGAACCCTTCTTTGAATCCATTGGCTAAGTTTAATTGTAGACTAGGTGATCATCTTTATTGATTTGAAATGATATGCACATTAAAAACACAGCAACAATTCAGTTTACCAGTAGAAGGAAGACTGATATGTGTGTGTGTGTGTGTGTGTGTGTGTGTGTGTGTGTGTGTGTGTGTGTGTGTGTGGGAGGGCTTCTCAATCTTGTTAGTAGAACATGCAGGGAGATCATCAAATTAGCAGTAAGATATTAAGAGGTTGACATGACCTAATACATTTGTACTTAGAAAATAAATATAAGACTCACTCTGCCTTTTGCCTAGATCTGCCACAATTTTAAACTATAAATATTTTATATACAAAGAAAATTACAACCCTTGATTCTTAATGCTTTGTCAGATATGCCACAATTTGAAAGCATAAATATTTTTATATACAAAGGTAATGTCATCAATTGATCCTTAAAGCTTTGTCAGTTTACTGGGGGTGCATATCAGATGAGAAAGGAAATAAATATGTTATTTGTAAGAATATTGAGTCTTAACTGTGTAAACAAGGCTTAAAATCTATCTTAAAAAATTATAGCTGCAGTTTGTCTTGTAGAGGATTTGCAGCAGAAGAGCTGGCACTGATATGAGTTGACAATTCTAACTTTATTAATGTTTGCAAGCAAAACCTCTGATTAGAAAATTAAAAAATTTAGATTCCTTCTGACACAGATAATGAGGGACAGCAACAAAGACTCACATGGCTGAATTAACCTTCCTAGTTAGTGACATGATACAGAGTTACTGTGAAATGCTGATCCCCTGGCTGGCATCTATGGATACACGTTGTTTCCTAAGTTACAATTTTTCCTCCAGGAAGACCTCCTAAATAAAGATTAGAATCAGGTAATTTTGTAAACTATTTGACTTTAATAATGGAAGTTCCTTCCACCATCCCAGATCGTAAGAGGTCTCTGGCTACAAGATCTGGAAAAGGGGGTGGTTAAATGCAGAGTTACAAAACTTCCCAAAATGGAGTCTGAATTACCATATATGAAGATAAATACCTGATTTGTATGACACTGGAGATATTGCTATTTTGTAAGATTAAACAATTTTGTTTGCTTTATTATTTTGTATGTTTATATGTTCTGTTAACTGCAGAGTCCTGTCAAATGTTTATTTGTCAACTCTTTCCCAAACCATCTCTTTACCTTTTCCTTGTCCGATACAAAACCTGGTCTAAAACATTGCAAGTATAAAAACTGAAACTCATACTTATAATTCTGTAAACAAATTCTATGCTGATGTATGAGAATGGAATTCATAGGTTCATAGGTGATTACTAGGCTAATGACCACAAAGGCCTTTTTAAGCCTAGCCATGCATCCCAAATCTCTGACAAGTTCTGATACCCTTGATAAGTTTAAACATGGGCCTGGGAGATGAACCATTTACAGGTTACCTGTTTGCATTAGTGACATAGGTGCCAAACTAGGAATGAATTTCTATTTTCCCATCCAATTGTCCAAGTTGCACTTGAATTGGGTTAGGGAGGAACTCTGCTTCACATGGATGGGGAGCCTGTTCCATAGATGCAGCAGTCTCTGGAATACATACCTATCTCTCCAGCAGGTCTTATTTATATCATAGGCAAGGCTTAAGCCTTTAGAATTGGTAATTCTGGTACTCTTTGTTTTGTGGATATGCAGAAGTTCCATCAGAGTAGGGTCTGACAATGCTTCTGATTTTAAATGACAATGGAATTTCTCTCTCTCTTATCTATTTGTTTTTCTGATTACGTAGCACAAATGTAGACATTAACACAATAATGCTGACTGTTCCATATTATGTGTAATGTACTTATCATGTTCCGTATTTGTCAATGTCTGTATATGTATTAAGCATGAATTGTATTTGAATTATGCCCATGCACCTGGTCATGAAAAAGATTCTTGGGCCAGTTCATCAACAACGATAAGATAAATAAGCAAATATTTGTATCTGTTCTCCAGTTTTACAAATAAATATGATATAAATATAGACTACTTGTATGTGTGCAGAACACTAGGCTGTCACTTTTAATTACTGAAATAAAACATTACTACAGAAATCCACTATTCATGCCACATACACAGCTGCTTGATTTTCAGGGTGACTGCAGCACTTAGATCTGGTAAGATTTTTTTTAGAGTCAAACAGGGTACAAGCAGTGGGCCTGCTAATCAAGTATGCTAACAAGTTGTAAGCAACTACAGCCATTTCATTGCTTAAACCAGGATGCAAAAGTGCCAGCACTAAACGCACAGACTATCTTCCTACAAAGTTACTAGTTGTAAGTAGCCCTTAAAATTCTACTACATACTATCACAATTAAACTCTAATATCATCATTCTGTCAGTCAGATACTCTGGCAAGTTGCTCCTTGTAGCATCAACAAAAGAAATATTTTGGATACTTTTTCCTCTAAACTTTGGAGATATATTTTTTTATGACTGGGCTAATTTATTATGGATATCATGACCTACACCAGAATGTAAAGATGACATCTGTAATCAGAGGTGCCTTGATCTGGTGCATCCCAAAATGTTTAAGTTGAAAAGCCAAAGAAAAAAAAAGTTAAAAAAAAAGTTTTTCTCCTCAGACTTTTATCCTTTTAAACTGAAGCAAAGAGATGATATAATTTATGCCACACATGGAGTACTACAGCACCTCAGTTTTTGCTGCAAATGCAATACCAGTATTTATTTTTTAATGCTGGTATGCACTGAAGACCAATTGGGATATGCTGAGCCCCCCAATACTTTGCGCCCTGAGTGTCTGCCCCCTTTGCCCCATCCTAACTATATCTTTGTATGGAATCTGATGTGACCGTTGAGTATCCCTTTCCTCTTCTCTTTGGACTCTGCCTTCTTACCTGACATGGATGTGACTTAAACTTTACATTTTGTGACGTTCAGACTGACTACAGTACCATCGCTAGTAATAAAGTCTACTGCATACCTTACTAAAATGTACTCCACTCATAAGAAACAAGTTCTGTGCTCATGTGTGCTTTGCACAATAGTATGACAACATTATTATTGGGTGGGTCATCTTACTGGCATGAAAACAGGCATCCATTCAAGACACCATCAGCCTGGGTTTGATAACAAGTTAAGGAAACTGTATAGATGGCTCAAAGAGTACACAACTGAGTGCCCATTAGACAGTTTTCTGACCATGGGTAAGGTTGTATTGTTTCTGGTTCATGACCTCCCTTCAGAGAAGAGATGTTTGACAGTATGTAAACTAGAAACACAAAAGGAGGAGCCAATATGGTCTGCAGACAGCAGTGAATACATATATTTGTTTGAAGGAGGAAGCAAGCGCTGCTCTGGCCATCCAGATAAAGGCCATCTGTCAGCAATTTTATGGCACAATAAGTAGCATATTTACCTTTGGTTCAAAAGGCTGTGGGTTCCATTCCCATATCATGTAGATCAATAACTGACACTGCAGTACAGCACAAAGGTGGTGTTGTACTCCTGTGTGTGCCATCCTTTGGAAAAGACATTAAACCAAGGCCCCATCTGCTTGAGTTGGTGGTAGCCTTGGTGGATACAAAAGATCCCATGGCACCTATCGAAATTAGTAGAGAAAGTTCCCCAATGCACTGGCCAAATTCCCCCTGGTAGCATAAATACCACCTCAAGTTTCCCCTCAATAGAGGCTACTAGCTTAGTGGGACTAACCCAGGCAATAAAAGGATAAAATAAATAAAAAGTCTGACTTTTGTCAAATCTAGCGCCATACGTAAGCAAAATAACTTGAGTTAGTCATAGCAGAATGTGGAAGGTGAGGGGTTAAGAGTCTCAAAGCTTTGTGTCTCCAAGGAGAAGGAAGGTGGAAGTGATAGATAAGAAGAAAAAATATCAAATCATTCAGACTTTTCAACTCACATTCTTTGTGCTGCCACTTTATGGTACCTTTTCACTCTTGTCAGTGCAGTCACAAGGGACAGGCTTCATGAACCTTAGCTTATATATTTTTTAGAAGACCAACATATAACAAAGCTGAAAATGTTATTGTTGAGCAAAAGCCCAAGATCCCAGTTTGAATGTATATCATAAAAACTTCTGCTGTTCTAGTTTTAAGACAGATGTGCAAATGACTAGCAAGTGAATCTTATTGTTTAAAGTTATGCAAATGCTTCATCCTGAAGCTGTAGTTCTGTGTTCTTTTCCATTAACTTCACATGTATTCTCTGTGACGCCAAGCAAGAAGTTTAACCAACCCACTGCTCCTAGGATTACTCTTTGAAAATGAGGATGTGTGTGTATGACAGCCTGCCTAGGTAAAAAAGCATTAAAAATGGAGAACAGAAATGAATACGTAAGACAAAGCTTATGACTACTGTAACATCAAATGCAAAATTGCAGCAGAATTACAGATTGAACCCTGGTCTTCATTCAAAGAATGTGTGACACTATAGGTAAATTAGTTTTATAAGAAATAAAATAACCATTTAAACCATTTGACTGTTTATCATTGCTTTAGCCTTCAGGGATTCTTTGACTTCATTCCAGTTACAGAAGGCAGCAACATTTCTAACACTGAACTGACAATGTGGTAACTATATCATACAGTCAGTATTTTTACATTTTTTTAAATGCTTTAGCAATATTCCAGCAGAACCATTGATTTATATAAGAAAATAATAACAGGCAATTGTTAGCTTGAGTAACAAAAATATCATGTCAGAGTAGGTGAACTTGGGGTTACTTTCTCTCCATGGCAGAATCCAACAGTTAATAAATCACAGCTGATGGAAGTGCCTAGATGTAATTGGCTAACTGCCAACTTAGAGCAGCACCATCACCCCTGCGTTTGAGTTCGGTGAATGAACGGAATGCATCTGAGAAGCTACATTTTTACATGGGTCACTGAATAACAGTAAAAAGTTTTATGTTGGACTGTGTTTCTATGTAAAGAAGGAAATACACTTTCTGTAGAGTATGCACACCCTATCTGATGTATCTTACATGACAAAATGAGTAACAATAAAATCACAAAGAAATGTAACTGGTCCAAGAGTACTTAATTTGGGAACAGTGACCTAAAAGGCCTCTAATGCTGTACATCTGAAAATGGTGGGAAAATGTCTACCTATGGATAACTACTCAGGCAATTTTTGTGTTTTCATGTCTTTAAATTCTGAGCATCTATGTTGTTAATTTAGAAAGCAGAATGTTTATCTTGTTACTGTGGTTCACTGAAGAGATGTGCAAGGCTACATGGAGTGCTGGTCTGTCTTGGGTGCTGTCTGATATTTCCTTCTTGGTACATCACAGCTTGAAACAATGTATTGTGTTGTTACCAACATAACACAACATCGCTAGCGTGAGGGATGGCTATTTTTGTGTGCACTGCCATTAACGAGGTTTGTTGAACTCTGTATACATCATCCAGCTATATCCAGTCACAGTAATCGGTCTTATCAAGAAGGAAGACAAAAGGGCCTACAAGGAGGAAGTGAACCAACTCATTCATTGTTGCACTGACAATAACTTAGCACTAAATGTTGGGACAACCAAGGAAATCATCATTGATTTTAGGAAGAAGAAAAAGCTACACACCCCTATCATCATCAATGGCACTGCAGTGGAGAAAGTAAATACACCAAATTCCTAGGGGTACATATCTTGCAAGAACTAAGCTGGGCGCAGACACTTCCTACCTTATAAAGAGAGCCCAACAACATCTCCACTTCCTTATTTGACTTTGTAGAGCTAACCTCCCCCCACAGGTCCTACTCACCTTCTACAGAGCCACAACTGAGAGTACACTGACAAAGAACATTGTTGTCTAGTATGGAAATTGCTCTCAAGCTGATCGGAAGGCACTGAATAAGATTGTTAAACAGGTCACAAAAATCATTGGCTCCAATCTTCAATCCCTACAGGACATATATTCAAACAGATGCTTTGGAAGACTCAAAAAACTATTGAGGGATATATGCCTGCCGGCTCATGGACTGTTCAAACTCCTGTCAACAAGAAAGTGCTACAGAAGCATTAGATGCAGGAAATACAGATGCCATAACAGCTTCTTTCCACATGCTATAAGACAAGTAATGTTTTACCCATATCCTAATATGCCACTTGGGTAAAACATTACTTGTGTGCAGTATGTCACTGTTCTTTACATAAACTCTCTGAATAGCTCAATTCATATGTCTTTTTTATTTTTATTTTTATGTTAATTTATTTTTTTTATTACTGTAGCTTCCTTCTGTAATCTGTCATTCTTATGGTACGAGCCTGAGTATCAAACTTTCTTGCAGTGATATGCACTTTTTCTTCATTGTTGATCTGTATGACAATAACGTTTTCTTTGACTTTGACTATAGCTCAAGGGCTGCTCCTTCTTCCTGCACTGTTTTTTATCTCCTTTTCTGAAGCAAACACTGAATGACCCATTCAGACATCCCTCATAAGACTTTCCTTTAACTGCCCAATTCTAACAGATGTCTCTACAAAGCGGTAACCCCTTAACACCCATTAACTCTTCCCAGTCACCATCTTAATCTGCAAAGATTCCATTGACATTACACTGTGCTGCCATTCAAAAGGAGACCAGGCAGTGCATTAACATCAACTCATCTTCAACTTCTTTTAAAATTTGTAATAGAGGAATGTTTTAGGAGAACAATATGGATTAAAAAGGAAAGAATTAAAAGCCAAATTAAAGCAGGCAGAGTTTACAGCCAGTATAAAGCTTACAACTCCAAAATCAGAAATGAAGTCTTATATTCATCATTCATTAAAAAAAAAAAAAAAAAACTTATGCATGAAGCAAAGAAACACACACACACACATACACACACACACACACACACACACACACACACACACACACACACACACACACACACACACACACACACACACACACACACAGAAATTTATGCATGAAGCAAAGAAACATACACACACAAAGTCTTGCAAGTTTATTTATATTAAAAAAACTCATCTAACCTAAGAAATGTTAAATACCAATAAACGATTAGTCTGACATATACTTTATTAAGAAAATCATGCAAACTGAATTAACGTACTAAGACTGTCAATATACAAATTAAAAAAAGAATAATTATTTATCCAGTCAGCTAAAGTTTCCTGTATTCTGACTAGGCTCTTCATATGACCTCATGGTTCAAAAGGTTGTGGACTGATAATGGTTTATAGTATAAATTTTAATCTATGCTGTGGGTTTAACCATTACACTTACACAAATGTATTCCATTTACTGTTAAACAGCAATATCAACCATTCTGAAAATATTCTGCTCACTGTGAGCAAGCCCGTGCTAATTTTAAATAGCAGGTGCAGTTCCTGGCGATGGTGGTATACCCCATCTAAGCTAATCAACTTAAAATGTTTACATGGAATGGTACTTTCACATTTTTACAGAACTCTGTTCTTTTATACTTCAGAATCTGAGTAATGTAATGACTCTACTTTAACAAAACAGTATATATATATTTCTTAAACAACTAGCCCCTTACTTGGGAGTCAAAAGTTGTACATAGCCTCATCAGATATTCTGAAAATATTGAACATTCTATCCTGAATGTACAAAAATGTGATCAGAAGAGGCAACATGGACAACAGTCTGTAAGCAGTAACTTACACAATGAAGAAGGGGTCTACATCTCTCATAACACATTTTACTTAATATACTGTTAACTTTTGAGATTACCAACGTGGATCAAAAACTTTCTATTAATATATAAGCTATCCTAATAAAAACTAACTATTCTTATAAAAATAGTTGAACAATAATAATATTTTCATTTGAAATTACTACTAAGCTATTCCAATACAAACGAATACCAGAAGAGCCCACTCTTAAAACAAACAGCAGCAACTAAATATATTCTAATTAAAATTATATTCTTAATTAAAATATTATTATTGTTCAACTATTTTTATAAGAATAGTTAGTTTTTATTAGGATAGCTTATATATTAATAGAAAGTTTTTGTAATATGAATTGAATATATGGGGCATATTGCTTTAATGTTTGATATCGATGCATCAGCTGATCAAGTGTTTATATTATTTAAACTGCATTATTTGATTTGTGATTTAATCTGATGAAGTTCGTGTATCTCTCAGATGAAAAGCACTTCAGCTTATTGGATTTACAATAAACGGATTGTTTCAACTGTCGTTTGGCATACTTTGTGGTTTCCGGAAGTTTTTGTTTTTCATTTGTCTCTTTTCGTAGTTTGGATTATGGCAAACAACTTGTTGAATAATTCCGTGGAATTATCTCCCTTATCAATAAGGACATCAGCTGGTGGACCAGCAATTGAAGCTGATAATAATAGCCTTCTTCTTGTGGTACAAACATTGGCACAACAAGTCGAAAGGCTAACAGAAAAAGTAGACACGCTTAGTGGTCTACATAATCAGCAACAGCAGCGGCAACATCAGAGCCCCATTACGGCTTGTGGTAATGGAGCCTTTGAGAGTTTGAATACTGGTGCCAACAATTTGAGTAGTGTTTCACCAGCAGTAACAGTTTCAAATAATTGTTCACCCTTATCGACACCATCGGCTTCTATTCCATGCAGGCAGCGAGTGCCTTCCCTAACACCAATGACTTTTAATGGTGAAAGTGGATTATTGAGGCGAGAACAGAATAATGGTAGCGGCAACAACAATAATGCTTTCAACAATTTAGCATCTACGGATGGCAACATGAATTTGAACCCAGGGCTTATTGGACTCCCTAATCTCAACAAATGGCTTACTACACCTATGGGCTTGACCCAAATGAACTCTACAGCCACAATGGTGAGTCCGGCTAGGGAAGAATCAAACTTAACTGATTTGCTGAACTCTTTCGATCATATTTTGTTAAAATACAAAAAGTTTAATTTGGAAATAGATTATTTCAATGAGTGTTTGAGATTGGAGTTAGTACCGAAGGGTCTCAAGATTTGTCAATATCTGACAGGCCTGATTCCTGATTCCCAATTCCACTTAGACCTGGTTAAATTGTTTAATAAACAAGGTCTTGAATTATTGGACTTAATGAAAGTAAATTACAGTAAAATAGTGGAAGAATTAAGAGATAATATCATTCCCTTGGACACTCAGATTAAATCACATCCTGATTTTTCCAGATATAAATTTGAATATTCACGCATATTTCAAACTATTGACTCTTTTATCAGTAAGGCGAGAGCAGTTAAATGCAAAAAGTTACAGCGCGACCGCTTGCAGTACCAACAAGGATCGGCTTACCCACGTCCATCTCCAGCACAACAATGGAGAATGAATGGGTATAGGAAGGAAGGGGAAGGAAATATTAATACTAATAATAATTCACAACTTGGAAATGTCCAAAACTGTCCAAATCTTGATATTTCTGGTCAGAATATGGAAATGACTAATAATCCACAGGGGGCATGTTCCAACAGTATTCCACAAACTAATTTGACAACCACTGGAGACATTAATGCTGATGAGGGCCCCCGTAGAAGTCAACGTTTACAGAATCAATCTAAACCAAATTTCCAGTCTAATAACAACCAGTGGGACAATAATCAACAGGGTTTTCAGAGGGGGAGAACGCAGAACAGGTGGAACCAGAGAAAGAAACACAACAAATGGAAATAATTCAAATGGTTCTGGATAACATCCCTTTGATTATTACGAATTCTGAGGGGGACTTTTCCATCTATAACTACTCTTCAGTGTATGTCCCTGTCGAGCTGGCTGATTTGCTGGCAAAAGGCCTCACATTTATTCCTACTAAAATACTGAATGTTACGAACTGTATTTTGGACCTGAAATTATTTGTGAGAAAGCTGAATTTGGCAGTTTTGTTGGGTAATATGAATAGAATGGATAAAAATGAATTTAGAATTGCAAGCACTTATAACCCACCATTGCATAACTCTTTGTATATATTCAAAAAAATGTGTGAGCTTGATTTTAGACATATGGATTATTTGAGAAAAAACAGCATAAGTAGGAATAATCTTACAAACGAAGAATTAAATTGGATACAATATTTGAAAGACACTAGGGTCCATATTATGAAACCAGATAAGGGTGGAGGTTTGGTTTTCATGGACCAGGTTGACTATGAAAATAAAATTGAAGTCATGCTAGCATCTGAATCTTATGATAAAGTGTCCATGAATGAATATAATCAAGCTAATAATAGGATCAAAATTTATATAAATGATTTATTTATAACACAGAGAATTGATATAGAGTTGTATAACTACCTAATTATGCCATCACCTATTGTTCCAGTTATATTTGGTGTACCAAAAATACACAAGGATCTGAGTAATCCACCCCTCAGACCTATAGTGGATGGCAGGAATAGTGCAACTTATGCTTGCGCAAAGGTAGTTGATGGTATCCTTAAGAAATATGTAAGTTCTGAAATATGTATAAGTAAGGATTCTTGGTCTTTCTTAAAAAAGATAAATGATATAAGTTTCGATGAACATAATAACCTACTTACAATCGATGTAAAAGACCTCTACACCTCAATACCACAAGAATTGGGTATTGAGTGGGTAATATTGAATTTAAAAGAAAAAGGTGCACCTACATCTGAATTAGTTCTAGTAGAAGAACTACTAAGTATAGTACTAGCACATAATTATATAACATTTAAGAAGAACTTTTTCCATCAAAAGAGTGGGGTAGCGATGGGTTCACCCTGCGGTTCAAGTTTTGCAAACTTGGTTATGAATTATTGGGAAAGGTACTATATATTTAGTAAGGAACATATAAATTCACAAATTATATACTATACCCGATATTTAGACAATATATTTATGTTGTTTAAAGGAAATCAAAACCAAGCTAAAGATCTTGTTAAGTATTTTAATGAAAACACTGATTTTCTTGAATTCACATATAATTTTGAAGAGAAACAAATTCCATTTCTTGATGTACTTTTGATTAAAAACAATATTGACAAAAAGTACAAAACAAGAATTTACAGAAAACCACCGTATTCTAATACTTTCTTGCATTATTCAAGTGCCCATCCTATGTTCCAAAAAAAGTCAGTAGTGAAGGGACAATTGGTGAGGGCAGCACGGATGATTTCAAGGGAGGATGATTTTAATGATGAATGTAAAAATCTAAAAAACATGTTTCTCCGAAGGGCATACCCAAATACCTTCTTGGATAACATCATTGATGAAATTCAAGAGAAGAGAAGTAGAGGTATTTATACACTGATTGTAAGAGGGGTTATAGAAGTACAAGTCCAAGAAACAGTACTAAATACTTCTAGGGACTCTAATTGTGAAATAACGGATCTTGCCATAAATGAAACAATGGGCAGAAAAACTTCATGTTTTGAACATAGTCTTATTTTGACTTTCAACTCTGATTTTTACTTCCTAAATATATTATAAATATATTATAGTGGGTAGCTTAGTAACCATTAATAATTTAGACCTGAGAAGTAAGGGTAAATTTAACTGTAATTCTAAAATGGTGGTTTACTTAGCTAAATGCCAGTTTTGCCCATGTTTCTATGTGGGCAAAACTATTCATAGATTAAGAGATAGAATCTATGAACATACTTATAATATAAGTAAACTCAAGCAAGAAAATGCATTAGCTAAGCATGTGTCGGAATATTCCACCCATAAATTTAAGTTCTGGATCTTGGATCAATTAATACCTAATATAAGAGAGGGACCAATAGAAATAGAATTGGAAAGACTGGAATTGTTATGGCAGATTAGATTATACACATATAACTGGCCGGGTCTCAATGATATGTGTTCCATTATGGCTATATTAAAACTCAAAAGCCTTCGTAGATAGTTTTATAAGAAATTTTGCTGCTATTTTAATTAAGAATATAATTTTAATTAGAATATATTTAGTTGCTGCTGTTTGTTTTAAGACTGGGCTCTTCTGGTATTTGTTTGTATTGGAATAGCTTAGTAGTAATTTCAAATGAAAATATTATTGTTCAACTATTTTTATAAGAATAGTTATGTTTTATTAGGATAGCTTATATATTAATAGAAAGTTTTTATAATATGAATTGAATATATGGGGCATATTGCTTTAATGTTTGATATCGATGCATCAGTTGATCAAGTGTTTATATTATTTAAACTGCATTATTTGATTTGTGATTTAATCTGATGAAGTTCGTGTATCTCTCAGACGAAAAGCGCTTCAGCTTATTGGATTTACAATAACAGGACTGTTTCAACTGTCGTTTGGCATACTTTGTGGTTTCCGGAAGATTTTGTTTTTCATTTGTCTCTCCTATGAAAAGTGTTAATGTACCTAAACCTACAGTCTATAAACAAGTCAGAAATTATTGCAATGTTAACCCTCTAGATCTCAACACTACATTAAAAATATATAATGGAACCATTACACACCCTTGACTTAGACCAAGCAGTGGATGATTTTAATAGTACTCTTACTAACATCTTTGATTTAGTAGCCCCCATACGAAAAATTAGAGCTAAACTTCACTATGCTCCATGGATTAGTAAGTCCACTAGAGCCGTATTAAAGTCCAGAGATAAGGTATGGAAAACCTGGAAGAAAGATAACACTAGTCTATCCAAACAAAGCTATCAACACCTTAGGAATCAGGTCAAACAACAAACAAAGCTCAGTAAACAGAACTACTTTCTAGGTATCCAAAACAAACACTACAACAACCCCCAAAAGTTCTGGCATGCAATTAACTCCCTACTAAAAACTGATAAAACCACCACACCAGCTCCCACCTCCACAAAAACAGATAGCAATATAGCCTCCCAATTCAATCATCACTTTTATAAATCCATTAAATCACTATCAACTCAGCTATCCAAAAATAGCTACTCATCCATGCCATCAGCTCCTAACAACACACCTCCCTTTACATTCTCACCTGTCCCAACCTCTACAATAAAAAAATACCTCTTAAAACTTAATCCCAGTACTCTTGCAGCAGATGGTATACCAGCAAATTCCCTAAAAATGGCTGCTGACTCCATATCCTACCCGATCTCAATCCTTATCAACCGCTCCATACAGGAATCCTATATCCTTCATCTGTGGAAAATCTCCTACATTATTCCCCTTCATAAGGGTGGAAATTCCTATGATTTCTCAAACTACCACCCCATTGCCATTCTGTCTCATTTATCAAAGATACTTGAGAAATGCATACACTCTCAGGTCATGCATTTCCTAAATTCAATCTCCTCTCCTCTACACAACATGGCTTCTGCCCACACCACAGCACAACCACCGCTCTTCTCTCTTTCACAAACCTGGTTAACCAACATAGAAGTTACAACAGATTTGTATCTGCTATATTTCTGGACCTCTCTAAAGCATCTGACATGGTTTCTCCCTCCATACTAATAGATACTCTAACCTCTTTATCCTTTGCCCCTGACACTATTGTATGGTTTAAAAACTATCTATCAGACAGACAACAAGCAGTCCAGTGGCAAGGAGTTTTATCACCTTTACTACCAACCACCATTGGTGTACCTCAAGGTTCCATATTGGGTCCACTTCTCTTTTCTATCTTCACCAATAATCTGCATACCTCTTCCCTGCAGGCCTCACTCATACAGTATGTAGACGATTCCACAGTAATCTGCTCAGCCCCATCTCTTACCAACTTACAGCACCTCGCCCAAGAATCTTTTACCTTAGTAGAAAGGTGGATCACAAATATTCAATTTATGTTAAATCCCAACAAAACTAAATTACTTCTATTTACCCCAAACAAATCAAAAACCTCTCCACTCTCCTTCTCTATCTCCTCCAGTAAGGGAACTGTCATTTCACCCTTTCTCCACACCAAGCTCCTTGGCATCGAAATAGATAACAACCTCCACTTTGACATCCATATCTCTCAAACTATTTAAAAGGTACACAAAAAAATGGTGTCCCTATACAGACATAAAAACTTTCTATCAGATCAGGCTCAGGTCACCCTAGCTCAAACCCACCTTCTTTCCACACTAATGTATGCAGCACCAATTCTGACTTTTGTTAGAAAATCTGACCTAGACAAACTTGAGTCTTGTTATAACAAAATCGTCAAGTCTGCTAAAAATTCCCCCTTTAGAATCCATCATTGTACACCTCTTAGGCAAATTCAGTAGCTTGAACTCACACGGTTATTGACCTATCACCAACTAGTCATAGCATATAACAACCTAAAACATTCTGACAAAACTCCAGCTCTAAGGCAATTACTGACTAACTATACACCAAATCATCCACTCCGCTCTGCCAACAAATCACTCCTCTCTATCTCCTCAGCCAACAACACAGCAGGTTCTTCTTCTTCTTTTGGCTTTTCCCGGTTAGGGGTTGCCACAGCTGAACTCCGGTCCGCTAATGATTGGCAGTAGATTTTTTATGGGTGCCGAGGTGCCAGCTTGATGCTCAACCTTCAACGAAGACATGCCCATTCTATGCATGTCTTTTGAATGCCACTCGACCGCAGGGAGGACACAGCAGGTAAAGCTCTATTTTCACACAGTATAGCAAAAAGTTGGAATAATCTCCCTCCCTCTGTGACTTCTCCATCAAATACCACACAATTCAAAAACTTCCTTAAGGCTCATCTTATAAGCTCTTGGCTCTGTCCATGTGTTGCATAATCCTAAAATATGCTACCTCCATCCTTCTCTTTTCTCTCCTATTTCAGGCCCTCAGCAAGCATGGTTGTAACAAATGGTACCCCTTGACATACTGTAAATTTGTTGTGATCTCTGTCCGTATTTTTCATGACTAACAAAACGTACATATGTAATTAGTACTGATAAGAATTTTTTTTTACAGTTTCTTTTTCACAAAATACTGCTAGTATAACAATGTTTTTTACATTATGTATAATGTCATTATTTGTTGTATTAATTAAGTGGAGCTTTTCTCCCCGGGCCTCCGCTGTAAATGGACCTCGTGGAACCATCCCTGTTAACAAATGTAAAATAAATAAAATAAATAAATAAATGTACCTCTCTGGACTACATGAAAAGAGACATGATTGAGCTCTCAGACTATATGTCTCAGGCAAGTATGCCCCTAGCCTTAAGCAACATTTTACCTTCACCTAGTATGATGCCTCAATACAAACAGAAAATGATTGGCTTGAATAATTGACTTAGTTTCTGCTGTCATTCTAAGGGGGTCCAATATCAGTCAGCCTATGATGACACAATAGATTTCAATGCTTTGCCAGAGATGGTCTTCATCTGTCAACCCTGGGATTTCGGCTACTGGCAAAGGCTCTTGGCATCCCCATAGTGACTTTATTAGGCAGCATCACAAGGACAAAACTCCTGACTTAAAAATTCCATCTAAAAACAACCTCAAGGTTATGCTGCTAAATGCTAGGAATCTTAACATGAAACTGCACTCACTGGAAGCAGTCCTCACCTTGGAAGATGCAGGCATTTGTGCAGCCATAGAGACCTGGTTCAAGGCTGTGGAGAGCACCTCAGCCATACTGAGTTATGCCTCCTTCCACACATACAGACCACAAACTGAAGGTGTGAAAGCTAAAGAAGGTGTACCAATATTCATCAAAGATAAATACACCTCCAGATTGGTTAAACAGTATGATTCCCTGGAGATACTTCAGGTTTAAGTAACTGTTGGTAGCACACATATTCAAGTCATTGGCAACTACAGGACCCCCTCTGTGAATCAGGACACCCACTCTGCCTATTTGGATCTACTTGAGTCTATCAAAATACGTCCAAACACCATGGTTTTGGGTGACTTTAACTACCCATCCATTGACTGAGTAAATTACTCATGCTCAAATTCACTTGCCTAAAAGTTCCTCGACTTCATTAACCCTAATGCCCTAGGCCAGCTGGTTGACACCCCCACAAGATGCACCAACATCCTGGAACTGGTGATTACCAATATGGTTTACCACTGTAGCAACCACACAAATCAGTCTCTTTCAAAGTAACTATCACACCTGACCCCCCCCCCCCAAGCAACAACTAGATTAAAAAACTCCAAAGCAGATTATAACCTCTTACAGGATGATATAAATTGCTTCATTGCACCTCCCCCCTCAGATGGAAGTGGCAACTATGCCGAGTTCTACACCAATGCTTTATACAAACACCTGCATAACTCCACTGATTCAAAGACTTCAAGGAAGAGCAAACCTGCCTGGTGGACAACTGGCATTAACAGGCTTTACAATAAGAGGAAGAGACTGCTGTCTAAGAGTAAGAGGGAGTGAGCCCTAAATTGGAAACACTCCCTCCTCAGCTTAAACAAGCAAATAAGACTTCTTGTGAAATCCTCCAAAGCAAACTATGAATCCAAATTAGCTTCCTCAACTAAGGACAACCATAAGGTATTCTTTAGTTACATACGTAACCTAAAAGGAAAGGCCCAGATTTGTGCCGAACGGGTAGTTAATGATACCACATATACGGAACCTGTGGACATAACTAATCTGTTAGACAACAGTTCACTGGGTTGGGAGGTTGGTACAATGGTTAAGGTGTTTACTTTACAGACACAAGGTGCAGGGTTTGATTCTCACACAGGGTAATTGGCTAGGCTTAAAATGGCCCAGAGGGTCAGTTAGTCTAGGTCTATGAACCTATGAACCTATGAACCTACTTCCTTGTACCCACCACATGTACTCCATGACATGCCTATCACCTGTCCCTTACCTTGTATCTCTAAAGAGCAGGTCATAAACACCCTCTTTAAGGCCAAAAACACAGCATCTATGGGACCGGATAACATCCCAGGCTGCATCCTACATGGGTTCTAACAAGAATTAGCAACACCATTGGGTACTCTTTTCAATCATAGTCTAAGCACCGGCTTCATCCCAGCTGAATAAAAAAAGGCCACCGTTATCCCCTTGCACAAAGGTGGTACTTCCACTGACTCCAGAAATTATAAACTTATTAGGCTGACTAGCCTTATCTGCAAGGCCATGGAGCAAATCATCATAGACCTTATCAACAAAGATATAGGTAATCTCCAAACAGATGACCCTACTCAGTTTGGATTTGTCAAAGGGAGATCATGCCAGTTAAACCTGCTGAAACTCTTTCAGACAGTCACCAAGGCCCTGGACAAGGGGGAAATCTGTGCATACACTGTACCTACACTTAGTCAAGGCTTTTGACAGTATCCCCCACTCAGGTATCATTGACAAACTCATCCAGCTAGGTATCAACCCTTATACCATTAGGTGGGTCACTAACTGGCTCACTGATAGAACCTATACAGTCAAAATAAGGCAATCCACCTCCAGTAGCAGACCTGTAACCAATGACATTTTACAGTGATGTCATGGAACCTCTACTGTTTGGAATTTATTTCTCTGAAGTACAAGCAAAAACTAAAGGTCTGTGGCTGACAGAGTTTGTTGATGACTGCAGTCATAGAATCTCCAAATGATGTCAACATCCGACAAGAGGATCTTACGCAAACAAATTACTGGTGCCAAAGTCATGGCTTAAACTGAATGAAAAAAAATGCATTATCATCCGTTTCATTAACAGCGATGTTCCTGCTAACTACTACATCAATAGCAACACCCTGAATAAGCACTCAGTAATGAGAGACCTGGGCACATAGGTTGACAGCAGTCTCACCTTTGATCATCATGTCTCCACAGTGGTAAGAAGGACATTCTATCTTGCTCATCCCATAACTAAGGGCATTGCCTCCAGAAAAAAAGTTATAATCTCCCTGTACTCTTGCCTCATCAGGCCAATAACTGATTACAATGCCCCTTTTGGTATGTACATTTCCAAGCACTTGCAGCAATTGGAGAGACCACAAAGGTTCCTCACAAAGAAAATTCAAGGTCTTCAGCATCTGTCCAATTTGGATCGGCTGAAATCACTTTCACTTTATTCTGTTTCATACAGACTACTCAAAGGTGATTTCTGCCTTGTGTATAAAGCAATCTCTGACCTTGCTTTACTGGAAATGCTGCATATCCACAAGTCAAATGACACACAGGTCACTCACTCTAAAGACCTTATCCTGGTATGTGACATTAATAGAACATACTGGAGTACAGATTTGTCTCCCAGAGGTCACCTCACCTTTGGAACAGACTCCAACTTCATGTTAAACAGAGCACCTCATTGCCACTCTTCAAATGCAATGGTCTGAAGAAGCGGATAAGCTGTGAAAGCACTCACCAGTTTGTTTTGTGTACATTTATTATTATTAAAACTGTTTTTACTCAGC